>NC_133010.1:22128205-22431235 GCF_048564905.1 Vicugna pacos | reverse complement strand
AGCTCACTGGTAGAGCACGTGCTTAGCATGCACAACGTCCTGGGTTGGATCCCTAGTACCTCCATTAAAATTAATAGTGATAAATAAATAAACACATAAACCTAATTGCTTCCCTCCCCTCAAAACAACAACAACAAAAAAGAACATTTAATGATGGAGGTTTGTTCAGTATAAATAGTTAAGTTAAAAAGTAAGTTCCCCAAACAGTATGTTGCTCCTTATAGTGACAGTAGATTGAGGATAAGTACTTCCTTTCATTCTCTTCTGAAATCCCAATAAAAAAACAACCAAAATGCCAATCAAGTCACACGTGAAAAACTGAGAATCAGAACGGTTTTGGAGTTTTTCAAGTGTACTGGAAGCTAGAAGAAGGTTGAGCCACTCTTTCAAAATTCTAAAGGAAAATTATTTCAGACCTAGAATTCTGAAGCTAGAGACATGTTTTCAGGCTGTAAAACTTTGGGAAGTTTAGCCCCGTGCAATCTTCTCATGAAACCACTGGAAGATCTGCTTTACTGAAGCAAGGGAGTAAGTCGAGAAAGAGCAGGGGGACAGGAGCAGGCAGTGGATGGGAGAGAAGTGAGGCAAGATCACGGCAGGGGCGGGGCCGCTGCGAACAAGGACAAGCAGGTGACCAGTCCGGGGGGAGGGGCACATGAGAAGGCGCCAGGAGACATTTCTTCAAGAAATTGATGTCTCTGGACACAACGAGGGGACATTTAGATAACCAGGCAGAGTTTGGGTTGAAATAGAGATAAAAATGTAGAAAACCACGCAAAGGAAAACACAGCTATTAACTCAAGAGAAATCCAAAAGCTGTGTAGGAAAGGCAGCACATCCGCAGTACACTCCAGGGCTCAGCTGTAGACATCACCTGCGTAACCGCTACAATGGAAACAGGAAATTCTGAGTAGATAAAAACACAGGATAACTGAAGGGAAAGGACGGTGGTACAGAAGCCCCGTCTGTGTTTGCAAGTAGATGAAAGGGAGTTAAATCCTCACCTTCCACAATGAGAAGTCAAGAGACATGGAGGTAAATTCCAAAGGACCATCTAAAGAGTTTAAAGCAGTGCTCGCTTCAGCACACGTATACTAAAACTGGACTGGCACAGAGAAGTTTAGCATGGCCCCTGCACAGGGATGGCACACACCTTTGTGAGGCATCCCATATTTTTAAGCAACGTAAGTGTCCATAAACAGGTGAGTGGATAAAGAAGACGTGGTGTCTATATGCAATGGGATACTACTCAGCCATGAAACAATGAAATTTTGCCCTTTGTAACAGTATGGGTGGGTCTGGAAGGTATTACGCTTAGTGAAATAAGTCAGATCGAGAAAGACAAATATACTGTTATCACTTTTATGTGGAATTTAAAAAATAAAACGAATGTGTATAACAGAATAGAAACAAACTCACAGAGGTAGAGAACAAACTAGTGGTTACCAGTGGGGAGAGGGAAGGGGGAAAGGGGATTAAGAGGCACAAACTATTATGTATAAAATACATAAGCAATAAGGATGTATTGTACAGCACAGGGAAATATAGCCATTATTTTGCAATAACTTTAAATGAAGTATAATCTATAAAAGTATTCAATCACTGTGTTGTACACCTATAATTAATATTGTAAATCAACTATACTCAATTAAAAAAAAATGTTAAGAGTTTAAAGTAATTACCACTGGGAAGGGAGGTGGGGGAGAAAGGGAATCCCTGCTTATCCTAACAGTGCTTATAAAACTATCCAACTCATTAAACTACACATGTGTTTAAAGTTTTGTAAAATGAAAACTAAGCTAAACTAAACAGAGATAAACTATCTGCTATGATCCAGCAGACCCCTCCGTGTCCCCGTCACGGCGCCTGCCACGATCTGCTGTAAGCACTTGTCTCATATTAGCCTCCGGGGAGGTCGGGGGCTGTGCCTGCCTTGGGCCTCTCTTTTCCCAAGTGCCCAGTACAGAGCCTGCAGAGAGAGAGCTTGATAACTATCTGTGGGACAAATGAATGAATTTTTCTTTAACGAGATGTCTGTGCAGCTGTAGAGAAGACGTACTGTTGTATATAGTAAAATGTTAACAGTGGCAAGATTAAGTGTTCTTAAACATTTTTCCTGTATTTTATAAACATTCTTTAATTGATATGCATAACTTCCGTAATAAAAATTATTTTAAAATCTGTCTTAAAGAAAAAATTGGGAAACACCACTAGTTTCAGAATTGAAAACATCTCAGGGGAAAATATAGTCATTTAAAGACGACTTACACATCTAGCTCATAGGGAAACCTAGGTTGCGTTATTCTCACTAAACTTTAAAAAGAGGGGAAAAACAAATAAAAATAAAAAGAAGAAAGATAAACTGAGGTAGGATAAAATGTGAAGACATTTTTATCCATAAAAATCAGTCTCTTAATATCACACTTAAAGGCAAAGGTGGAAATTACCATTGCTTTCTAAGCTATTCACTGGGTTTGTGCTACTTCACTTAAAAAAGAAAAAAATTGAAAGTGGGGGGGGGTACAGCTTAGTGGTAGAGTGTGTGCTCAGCATGCACAAGGTCCTGGGTTTAATTCCCAGCACCTCCATTTAAATAAATGGATAAATAAACCTAATTACCTTCCCCAACCCAAAAAAAGAAATATGCTTAAAAGGTTTAATTAAAAACAGTGGGGAAAACAGAAGAAAAACAAATCAGAAGCAAATTTAAGAACCACCTCACCGGATACTTTTAACTCAGGGCTTAGCTTTGCAGCCATCTCACCCTGAGCAGAATGAGAACGATTTCATTTACCTCTTCTTTAGAAAACAATGTGAGCTCCTCCAGATTCAGGTTTACGGGAGCCCGGAGGTAAAGAGCAAAGTAAAAGCAAGCCCAGCATCCTCACATCATTACACCTGGCTCTTCCGTCTGTGCCTCAGGCCGCAGAAGGCCGAAACCAGCAGCAGCTCCTCCTCTGAGGCCTTGGCTGTCACACCAAGGCAGCCCTTTACAAAGCGGCTTCCTTTTTAAAAGTTCGTCTTGCTACCACTTCAGCAAATGAATGCGGGTGCCCCGCGTGTCTACCGCAGGCATACATGCGCACCGTCGGCAGGCCCCGGAAAGCGCGGCACTGTAATAACTCCTGACTCCCGGCGTGCGGAGGAGGTGGCGGCCGCGCACGGCAGAGCCCGGGTAAGAGGTCACCTGTGGCTTTCTTCATGCTGTTCCGAGGCCGAGCGGGCGTGGGACGGGGGGTCCTCTCCGGGTCTCTGGCACCTTCTTGGCAGTCTCCCCCTCTGAAGCCAGGGCAGCACCTCCACTCCAACTGGGTCACCGTCTTGTACCTGGTGACATATCTGGGTCTGACGCTCACACGGTACCTGCCAAAGGAAAGGGTGGCATCTCTACTGGCTACTGTTGCAAACATCCCTGGCCCTCCTGGCACTGGCCCTGAATGAAGAGGACCCAAATCACTGCTAGCTCCAGGCTGACCTGGCAGGGCCATGGTCTCCCTCAGTCCAGCCCTGATCCCCTGGGGTTCAGCCAAAATCAGACCAGCCCTTTCCCCCATCTCTGAAAGAGACCTGCACCCAGCTTCCCCCAACTAAAGGCGGGGGAATCAGACAGAAAAACTTGGCCCCACGACTCTCATTGGATGTGGACATTTTCCACAAACCGAGCTTTTATTTCACTGACAAACTCCTGTTCTACAATCCGCTGCTTTGTGGAGATTTTTTCAGGGTAAGCCAGGACCATTTGTTTTGTGTTTTAGAGAAACATCCCTGGTGCCCTGCCTCCCACGCCCCCAGGGTGTTCATCTCAGCCCCATCCTCCCAACTCCGCAAAGGGAGCAGCAAGCCTTTGGAGACGCACCTCACACTATCTTCAGATCTTTTTAAGATGCCCTGGTCCATACGGCTAATGACAGAAATAAGGAAGCAGAGCTGGAACCACTCAAAACCCCCATTAGGGGGAGAAGGCATAGCTCAGTGGTAGAGCGCATGCTTAGCATGCACAGGGTCCTGGGTTCAACCCCTGCGACCTCCATTTAAAAAAATGATCTCACTCAAAAACCCTCTTTAAAGCGCATGTTCCCTGATGTACTTGCCTGTCACACTGGGATCCAAGCAACAAGCTAGGACTGGACCTCGGCCCAGAATAGAGAGCGACAGTCCAGTGCCCCTGGGTGCTGAGAGGGCCAGGCCGGGAGTTCACAGCCGCAGGCAGGGGCCCTGCTCAGGGCAGAGGCGAGCCGGCTCCCCAGCTTCCCAGCTCCCGTTTCAGACTGCGGACTGTGGCTCGCTTGAACCTCTCTACTTTCTCTTCATTCTCAACACTAGCACCAGCAGCTGGCCTCCTTTTGGGGGATCAATTCTCTGAAAGAAATGGGCTTTGCATCACATCCCCAGGGTTGCTGTGTGCAGCTCAGGGCAGGCAGGGAGCAGCTGCTGGGGGCCTCGCACCCACCAAGCGACTCCATGGCAGGCACCAGTCTCGTGCAAGGGGAGTTCAAAGTTAGATTCCTGAGAAAATTACACATGGCTAAATGGAATGGCCCCTTGCACCCTCCCTGAGGGTCCGAACCCTGACCCCTAAAACCCCACTCGCCAGGAACTCCTCCACCAGGACAGGCAGGCGACCCTTCAGAATTCCCAGCGTTGGCTCCCAACACCTCCCTGCAACCCCGGTCTCCTGGGTCACTGAGGGCAGTGGGTCTCAAGCTGGACCATGCATCAGAATCGCCAGGGAACCGGGACAAGACCCAGGCTTGGGTCCCACCCTCAGAGGCTCTGATTTAATTGGTTGGCGGTGTGGCCTGGGCAGGCGGATTCTGAGAAGCTGGGGTGGGAGCCTTCTTAAGGAAAACCAAGGAAAACAGAAGCGCTGCTCGAGGGCTAGGGGCAAAGCAGGTGCAAGACCCTCGTTCTCTCGGTCCCGCCACATCCCCGTCAAGGCCCCACTATGTACATCTTCCTCTTTTCACAAAGGAGGAAACAGGCTCACAGAGGTTAAGTGGCCTCTCCAAGTTCCAAAGGTCAGGGAGGGCCAGGGCTGGACATTAAACCTGTGTTCTCCCCTGAACCCCACATGGCCCTCCCGGCATGCAGAAGCAGCCTGTCTCTCTGGCCACTGCCGTAACTCTGAAGCAACCCCACCCACCCAGAGACGTTCCAGAAGGCCCCTCGAGCTAGGTAAGCAGGTAGCCTGAGCATCTAATTTGGCCCCGTTACACACCAGCCATCGGCCCCCTAGCACCCCACCTACCAAAAGCATCCTCTGTGTGGTCCTAGAAACTACAGGAAGAGAAAAATTCCACCTCATTGTTTTGCCTGCACAAGCACAGCATAATGCTGGAAAAATGTGTCATCTCAGAAAAACTCTGTTCCTCTGAGCATTTAGGACTGAAGTGAAAATGTGTTTGCTCTGGGGTTTTGTTCGTGAGCCAGGAGATGACAGCCCACGTGAAACCCTTCTGGATGGGGCAGGCCACACCGAGGGGACCAAAACCCGTGGCTCCGATGTTGGGGGACCTGGGAGGACCCCACCTGACCCAGGGCCTGAGCCCCTCACTGCCCGGCCAAGTGTGAGAAAGTTCTTGTTTTTCCAACACACTTCACTATTTTCATCGGAGGCAGTTACAATTTCAGAGCCAGCTCATAACTTAGGAAAGTTCCCGGGAGCGCTCGCCTCCCCCTCCACCCCACGCACCCTAACCCTGGCGCCTCCTATAGGGTTTCCAGGTTCAGTGGACTTCAGGTTGACCGCTTCTCTGACCAAGTGTCTAGCCCCACGTGTGGAAGCGGTGACAGCTGGAAGCCATCAGGGGCCACCGCCACCATGCGAAGGCTCACAGCGAGCTCCCTGCTGCAGGACACATCCCGGAGACACCAACAGGTCCCCAAACCTGTTTGTGGGTGTGATGGGGTGAGGTAGGAGGTGTCGGCCCCACAGCCTCCTGGGATATCCCTGCAGTAACGGGGTCCCTGCTTCCACAGTGGCAGCCAGGAGTCCCCAGAGGATGGGGAGGGCCTGCCCCCATCACTTAAGCACCAAGGGACAGAATCCTGGCCAGGGAGCTTTAAAAAAAATGTTTAGACCTTTAGCCTCAAAATTCTAATTCCGTTGGTCCCAGGAAGAAGCGCCCAGGGGTCTGTACTTTTCAAAACAACTCCCAGGTAATCACCAAGCGCGGCCAGAGTAGAGAAGTGAACCCCAGATCCAGGCCCGCGGGGCAGACAGCCAGGCAGGGAACAAATGGAGGCCAAGCATTACCTGGGGCCCTGGGGCTGTGGGTGTGTGAGGTGTTCGGGGGACACCCAGCAGGGGGCCAACCAGGCGCCGCAGCCAAGGGGCAGGGTCCTGCCCAGTGGGCTGGAGCGAGGGCTGCCTGGGCTGCTGCCTTGGCCCCCATCCCAGCCTCGGGTCAGGGCTGTGACAGCATCCTGTCCCTAAGGGGGCCCGTCCAGCTGCCTCAGGCACCCCCAGGGCTGGCGATGAGCTGCCCCACAGCCCCCTCCTCTCCTTCTGTAGCTCTGGAGGGGTGTTTTGGGGTCAAACAAGGGCTCACTGTTTTCATAAGTTCAGTCACCGTGTCGAGGCACCAGCTGGACTCAGGAGACCCTAATGAGAAGGAAGGTGGCGGGAAAAGGACTGGAAAAGCCAAATCAGAGTTCAGGGACCATATGACTGGAAGTGCCCTTGATGTGACAAAATGACTGTCACAAAGACTCCTTCCTACCAGTGGGAGGCAAAACGCCCTCTCACGTGCTTCAGTCACACTTGTATTCGCTCGTCCAGCGGAAATCCTCCCCGCAGACCCCGGCCCGTCAGGACGGGACGCCTGCTGGTTCCGTCCCTCTACAACATCCCCGCTGCTCAACCCAGCGTCTGTCCTACTGTGTTTCATAAGTAACTGATTTTTCATCATTAACCAGTAACTGATTGACCTGACAATTAATGAATGAAACTAGGCCTACTTTTGGCAAGGTTTTGGGGAGTCCAATGTCCACACGAAAAACCCCAGAGTGACCCCCGACATCTAACCCCGCAGATGCCAATTCCTTTGTCCTCCGGGAATGAAATCACACTCTGGAGTCCACAGTCATGAGACAGGACGAGAATCACACACCACAAGGGGACCCAGCGCTGTGCTTTCCACTAAGACAGCCAACAACCAAGGGCAGCTGTTTAAAAGTAAAATCATTAAAATTAAATAAAATTGAACATCTTAGGGGGACAGAAGGTGGCGAGGGATAAATCAGGAGTTTGATATTAGCAGATACAAACTACTATATATAAAATAGATAAATAACAAGGTCCTACTATAGTCAATGCCTGATTATGGCCTGTAATGAAAAAGAATATGAAAAGGAATTATATATATGAATCACTATGCCGTACACCAGAAATTAACACAACATTGCAAATCGACTATACTTCAATTAAAAAGAAAAGGGAAAACAACTGAACGTCTAGTTCCTGTCACACTACCCACATTTCACGTGCTTTAAAGCCACGGTGGCTACAGTATTAAATAAACAACATGAACATCCCCATCATCACAGAAAGTTCTGTTGGACCGGGCCAGCTGGGATTCATGAGGTTGTCAGAGGAACAGCACAGGCTCACGTCTATGCGTTCATCTCTGATTTCCCCTCCCACGTCCCTCAAACTGCAAGTAGAACATCTCCCTGAAAGATAACCACAGGTCCCTGGCAGAGCACCGCCTCGACAGCGGTCCCACAAGGTGAGGATCTTTTCCCCGCGTTTAAGATTTACCTCTGTTTTAACGCTCTACACAAATCGAAAGCTCAGTGGCCCCCTGGGGACACTTGCTTGACTGGGATTTCTCCCAAGAAAAAGACTTTCTAGTAAATTCCTCTCCCAGTCACTGGCTTGCCCCAAAAAAGCCCAGAGCCAACTCTTCTTGCTTCATTCCACGTGTGTGGTTCTGCACAGTCTCTAGGAGAACGAGACAGAGAGGGTGGAGAGTCAGCCAGAAAGAAGAGGCGCTTCCTGCTCTCCGGGAGGGCGCACCCAGGCCTGGGGACAAGCTCGCACAGGAAGGCGAGAAGTCGTCTCCAGGGCTTCCCAGCGTGCACCCAGGACAGACACAGGGCCACCACTCCAAGTTTCCCATCGAGCAGTTCACTCCAGCCACAGCAATTCTTTTTTTTTAAAACTGTGGTAAAAGACACATTACACAAAGTTTACCACCTTAACCATTTTCAGCAGTATGACAGCATCAAGCACATTCACAGTGTTGTGGAAACATCACCACCAGCCCCCTGCGTAACTTTTTCATCATCCCAGACTAAAACTCTGCACCCATATTAAACACTAACCCATCCCCCGTCTCCTCTCAGTCCCAGGCTCCCTTCATTCTACTTTCTGTCTATGAATTTGACATCTGTAAGTACCTCACATAAGGAGAATCATGTAGTACATACAGCATTAGCCCTTTTGTAACTGGCTTATTTCATTAGCATAATGTCCTTGAAGGAGAGGGAAAAACTTTTCCTCTACCCTCTTAGATTGTTCCTGGGGCCTGTGAATTAAACTGACAAAAGACAGATTAACAGGAGAAAAGACATACACATTTTGTTGATGTTAAGATTTTTATGCGCATGGGGGCTTCACAGAAAAGAAGTGAAAACTCAAGGAAGCAGTTAGACTCAGAGGCTCACGTACCATTTTAACAGAGTGATAAAGGGGGAAAAGTGACCAAAGGAGAGGGTGTCTGGGCTTCTAGGGGCAACAAATTGTGGGGCGATGGTTAGGGAATATACAGGGGAACCTAAAGGACAGTAGGGGCTATTCTAGGAAGGTCTGTTTTTGCAGACTCCTCTCGGTGCTGGCTCTCTGCCTCCGGTGATAAGGGTCACTCCCCTCATCCTGGTACAGGAGAGGCAGGAAACTCAGAGCCTGCTTGTAGACATACGTGGGGAGGGCAGAAAGGTCTTGTCTCTGCAGTTTCTCTGTGGCCTTCAACTCAAAACAATCAACAGGCAACGTGGCATGTTTTGAGGCGGTATGTTCCCCACCCCCTCATCTCAGGTTCATCTGTATTGTAGCATGCATCACAATTCCATTTTTACACAGTAACTCACTTGTACACAGTTTGGTCTCAGTGTTCTAATTCAGAAATTGCCAAGACAGTGGACTGATTTCTCTGGGAACTGCCTATGACATATGGATTTTCTCTTCCTTTTTTGGTTGTTTTTCTATCAGTCAATGAATAAATAAGTGAGCTTTTTATTGAAGTAACACTGTGCCAAAAAGTAAATACTATAGTCAGGCAGTAGAGGCTATAAAGTTTGAAACTGGAAGGGATTCCAGAACTATGTGAAGGAAGAGCGGTTCTGCGCCAGCAGAAGAGACACTCCCCATGTGAATCCACTCTGTCTGGCTGACAATAAAAAACTGGCCATTTGAAACCATGTGCATCTATAGACGATCTGAAGAGGTGGCTCTGACCCCCAAGGTCCCTTTCAGTACTGACTTCCCACCTTCTGAAAAGGTCTCCCCACACAAGAGAAAGTGAAGGGATCAGAGGGCCTTCTTCCGGGTTAAAGCACATCACATACACAAGTCAGAGTTTTCACTTTATCTTCTGCTACGTTACACATTTTTAATTAGATCTCTGCATGGAGAAATTAGTAACACTGAAGGAAATAAAAATTAAAATATTTTACTTGACTTCTTAGGACGATCCACAGAAGTTTTAGAAGCCAGAAGACCTGGCCAAATACATTTCTGAATTACAAAATGCATCTAATGAATCTCAGAGTCAGACTGATGAGCCCTGATCACACTCAGATTACAACACAGCTTTATGTATTTCTTAAACTAACAGATCCTAGACCAAAGCAACGTGTTCAAAATGAAAGCGGACGTCGAGGAGACTGTTTCCCAGCACAAAGGAGACACTTGCTGGAGAAATCGCAATCAGCTGCTTATTTTCCCGTTTCCTCTTGAATTAATTTCCCTATGTACTTGGAGTGGCAAGTTAGATTCCAAAACCTAAAATCCTCTTTACTTCTCAGTCATTTGCTCTGATCATACAGTACAGTAAGTACAAGTTTTCCCCACAATTTATCACTCTCCTTAGCCCTGAGGACAGAAAGAAAATTCTGCAGTTCTGAAGAACGGTGACTAAAGGAAAGCACAGTGGGTCAGCTGCGAGGTTGAGGCCCAACTCGGCTGCAACAGACAATGAAGTCAATTTCAGATTTACTGTAAGAGCCAGTACCTTCCCTCGGAACAATCTCACATTGCTAAAAATGACATCATCTCCAAGAGCAAGGCGCGTCCAGCAGCATGAAATACAGCTCATGCACCCGTTCCAATGACTCCACATTCTTAGATTTAACTTCCTCACTCTGGGAAATACATGACAGAACCCGAGTCCACAGAGGGGAGGAGGGCCAGCCAGTGTGGGGGTCTCCCAGGGCCCCAGTAACCGCCTTGGCTTTCTGGAGAGCCAAATAATCCAACACTAACAAAGGCCCACATTCCCCTAAAGAATTCTTTTGGGGACAGGCCATTGCTGCTGCGGGCTGCTTTCCCCAACTAAATTCCATGTGATTCCATTTCTCAAACTCACATCACGTTTCCTCATTCCCAGAGTCAGAATCAGGGAGCACCCTCCGCCCGAATGCTCCCAGACGCCCCCATCCTCGGTGTTCCCACTGTGTGGTCCCCAGAACATCTGCCCGCCTCTGCCTTTCGTGTGAAGTTTACCACAAGTGTGACTTCCTGTTGTTTGCGTATCCAAACCTTTCCTCTCAGAGCCACCGAAAAACTCTATTTTGATGATTTCCTCAATTTCTCCTACAAAAGTCACGCTTATTTCGAAAGCCCTTTTCCTGTATGTCCCCTGACTAGGTTTGCAACATCGGTCTTCCCTCTTAAGGTTCCAGTCACTCTGTGCTCTCTCTTCCCTCTCCACTTCTGGATCCTCCAGCCATCCCACAATGTGCAGCTGCCCCCGCAGCGTTCTCAGTGCAGCCAGCCCTTCGCCCCCAGATACGCGGATCCGCATCTGCGGGTTCAGCCAATCGCGGATTGAAAATATTCATGGGGGAAGAATATCCAGAAATTTCCAAAAAGCAAAATGAATTTGTCTCACACCTAGCAACTACATATTTATATAGCATTTACATTGTAATAGGTTTATATGTAATCTAGAGATGATTTAAAGTATACAGGAGGGTGTGTGTAGGTTACAGGCAAATGCTATGCCATTTTATATAAGGGACTTGAGCATCTGTGGATTTTGGTATCCGTGGGAGGTCCTGGAACCAATCCCCTATGGATCCCGAGGGATGACTGTATTGCTTTTCCATACAAAAAGGGAACTGGCTGTGATATCCCAACCACAATCAATTTTGGACCTTTAGATGAAGACCATGCTGGCGGCAAGCTCTTACACAGGCCTCACCTGGAACTTGGTGGAAGCCACTTAAAAGCTTAGAAAATCCTCAGACGGTAGGAGTTTCTCTGCAGATATTAAAAAAGATTTTCTTCCTTTGGGCTCATTCACCCTCCGTTAAAAAAAAAATCTGGGAACTGAAAACACAGGAACCCTTATTTCTTTTCTAATTTATGACCACATTAGTGGGGGAAAGAACCAACGTATTATAACCTAGTCTTATATTTCTCACATTGTCCAGGCCAACCCAGAATTACTTTCTGTTTTTTAAATCCACACTTAACACAATGAAGTGGAGATATTTTCATTCACCTGCACTCTGCTTAGAAGGCACATGGTTCTTTTTCAGAAGACACTGCCACCACCTCGCCCACCTCTGGGCCGGAAGGTGTAGACAAGCAGAGGGTGGGAGGCAAGATAAAAAGAAGAATTATGCTTATTTGCTTTTACGTAGGAAGGGGTGATGGAGGCCGTTGAGAATGAAGAAATGAGGAACTTTTCTCCAAGAAGATGTGGGGTGGCCGATGGATTTTTAGGGTTGCTACAGTCTTCCCTGAACCCTCGAGTTCACACAGGCTTGAGGAACTGGATTTTTCTTAAGGAATGTGAGGGTATGGTGTTCCATACCTTGGCCAAATCCTTGTGGTTCTGAGGAAACCACCACGGAACCAGGGACACAAGGGCTGCTGGACAACGGGGCTCGGGGACCATCCCCGTCTAGAGGGGAACCTCTGGGCATCCTCAGTTCTCGTAAACGGAGTGGGGAGTGAGATAAATATACAGAACCTGAGGTGAAGAGGGGCCCAGCTAACATTTGTGAATAAGTTTAAAACAGATGTGGTTTGCTTTTCGCCTCTTTAAAATCATTTCTTGAGGGAAAAAATGACAGATCGCATTATTTTGTTTTGTGTATTTAAATAAAGCAATTAAGATCTGTGGTTTGAGTAGTGGTTCTCATCCTCCTAGTGACTGGGGACCTGAGCTGGCCCACCGCCCAAAGACTTCACTACAACTTACCTCAAATACTTTTTGCAAATAAAATACACAAGCACGTGTGGTATTTTCATAGAAGTCACAAAAATCATCTTTAAAATAATTCCCTGTATTTTCATTATTTAATTGCCTCAAAATGCAGTTGTATCTTTGGTCGCTGTATCCTCCCAGTTACACCAAATCATGCTCTAGAGCTGTGGAGCATGACCCCTCCCCAAATCAAAGCTGCATCATACTTCACACAGGGAGTCAAGAGACCTCACACAGTTGGCACAGACTTCTAAAGGTTACACTGAGATGACCAGTTCAAGAATCTAAATTACAAGGTACGTCATTACTTTGGTTGATTTAACTGAAATCTATCACATCACAAGCCCTCATTTTAGCTCAAGCCACTGCATTTTCATTAACAATCATTTTCAAAGACTATCTACATCTGCCACGATTCCCATTCTAGAAACACAAGCCAGGGACACTTGTTCAAACTAACGGTCTCCGTGCCAGAAACCTGAAAACCAAACCAGTACACGTGATTCTTGAAAACGGGAAGAAAGACAGGCTGAAATCTCTGCCTCCCAAGAACGGGCCCTGGTGTAGACTCTGGATTTGTGTGACGACGTGTCAGGGTGGCTTCGTCGGCTGTAATAAATGAACCACTCTGGTGGGGACACTGATAGTGGGGTCGGGGAACACGGCACATCTCTGTATCTTCCCCCCAGTTTTGCTGTGAACCTTCAACTGCTCCGAAAACAGTCTTGATTTAAAAAATAATAATAAGCCATTCGCTCTGTCTTTCATCCATCCATTCACTCAGTGAACGTCCTTTGGGTGCCTACCAGGTGGGCCCCAGGCACCCCGCAATGGCCTTCCTTGAGCCAGCAGTATCTAATGTGAACAAGCATACTTACAGAGAGCCTGCCTAATTCTGTTATCCATACAACAGTCCCCCTGCTGGAGCCAACTCAGCCAAAGACCAGCTGTATTGGACAGCACGTATATAATCGTATATATTTACCATGAGGCAAAAATTTGCAGTGAGACTAAAATTACGAGCTCCTTCTAGAATAACAGACTCAATTGCCTGTATGAAGGACTGGAGTTGATTCCTGATTCTCAAAGGTGGTAAGTAATGAGGTCCTGAGTATCCTGTGGATAAAGGCACTCTGGCCATGACTTCCGAACGACAGCCCAGGGATTCACCTTCCTTCACGAGGTACAGTCTCTTATCCACACCACTGACAACAGACTAACAGATGCTCAGGGACGGCTCTTCACCCCAGACCCCTGAGGAGCTACGATGCTCAAAGCACAGAGAAGAGGTCCCCTGGCCATGCCATCTCAGTCACTGCTCCTCCACTCCATGGCCAGACCTGCTGTTCCAACCACACCTGCCTCAGCTGAGCCACGGACCGTGGCCAGGCTCCCGACAGGGCCCCCCGCTGCCCTCAACCCTACCTGTCCTTTCCTCTCTCAAACAGATGAACTCTGGGTAGCTCAGATGCTGTCCTGGTCTAAAGCCTTCCATGACCCCCACCCTTTGCTTAAATGATAAAGCCCAAACTCTCAGCCCTGGAGCTATGGGTTGAACCTCTGTTGCCCCAAAGATATATTTTGGAGTCCAAATCCCAGGATGTCAGAATGACCCTATTTGGAGGTCGGTCTTTACAGAAGTAATCAAGGTAAAATGACATCATCAAGTTGGGCCCTAACCCCATACGACTGGTGTCCTTGTGAACAGTGGGATTTGGACAGAGACACACACGGAGGGAGGGCAATGTGGAGACCCAGGAAGATGACCATCTACCAGCCACAGGGAGAGGCGGGAACAGGCCCCGCCCTCAGCCGTCAGAGGGCCCAGCCCTGCGGACCCCACGATTTACTCCTCCCTGGGGGCCCTCCCTGCCCTCTTCCAGGCCCTTGCTCAGTTCTGTCTCGGCCTATGTGGACGCCCCCTCACATCTGCATGTATTTTCAACTGGAAACTTCCTGCCTGCCAGGAAGTCACCACCTGCAAACAGGTTCTCAGATTCCTCCTGGCTGAACTTCCTCCGCCTCTGAACATCTCAGCTGTCTGTGCTCCTCTCCACGCAATTCTCATGCCTACTTTTCACTTTGTAATTACTTCTGTTTATGTCTCACTGCACCTACTGGCCGTGAACTTCTGGAGGGCAAGAGAGGTTGGGTTCCTTGCTGTGTGCCCCTGGGACCTGGTCCTGGGCCAGACATAGGCTGTGCACAAAAATATTTAATGAAACCAAGTAACCAAGAGTCTTCAAAAAATAAGCCTAGTAACCCCACTGAGCATTCTGCTGATTCAGAATGGCCTATGCCCGTCCATCTTCCCCGGGGCTGAATGTGAGGTGTGTTTCTTTCACTCCACTGTTACGGTTTCACCCATCTGTTACGTATGTATCGTCCCAAATGGTCCTTGAAAAAAATCAGAGAAGTATCCTTACTATCAATATAAATGAGTTCCACACTGTGCTTCACCACACGTGCCCTTTGCAACACAACTATCCACAGATGGCGGTGCACCAGCACATGGGTACTCCTCGACAAGGAACAGGAGGCAACTGCTGACCCACCCTGCAATGTGGACACACCACACAACAGCAGTGCTGAGTCAAAATCCTAACATAAGACTCCATTCGGTACGATTCTATTTACCTAAATCTCTAGAAAACACAAACTCATCTGCAGCGATGGAAAAATACGTCAGCAGTTGTTTGGGGAGGGGGTGTGGGGGGGAGGGGCTGGAAGGAGGGTTACAAGGGATGGGAGGGGACTCGGGGGTGACGCAGACCGTTCCATGTCCTGATTGTCATGTTGGTTTCATGGGGAAATACACGTGTTAAATTATACAACTTCAAATACGTACAGTTTATGTGTAAGTTTTTTTGTTGTTTTTTTAGGGGGGAAGTAATTAGGTTTATTTATTTTTAGAGGGGATACTGGGGATTGAACCCAGGACCTTGTGCATGCTAAGCATGTGCTCTACCACTGAGCTATACCCTCTCCCTTTGTACAGTTTATGGAAATTACACCTCAATATAGCTGCTTCATATATAGATGTTTGTACCTAATATACATATACTTTATATATAACACTTTATATATAATAAATGTGTTTATGCATTCAGGTATTTTTAAATCTCATCAGAATTGTGAAAGCAAAGTGCTAAATAGTCTTGACTAACCGATTATATATCTAAGTAAAAACAAAAACCAGCATTATTAAGTCCTTTTCAGAGTTTTAAAATGAGGATTTAACTCTTTTTTTTTAATGTATTGGGTTACTGTTCAGACACACAACAAATTGTCTTATCTGCTGGGAACTCATGCCTAGTATTTGTTTTTGAACTTTTAAAGACATGGACTAGTGATTAAGGACGGTAGTCAAAATGGAATTTTTTTTTATAGCTGCCTTCAAATTGCCATTTTGTATAAAATGACACAAAACATCAAAGACATAAACGAGCATTCTGAAAATATGGCAAAGAGCGGCTCCTCTTTGGGATTATTATTTCCCAGTGACGATTCTGCCAAGGAGTGTTTAGGGGATGCCTTGCTAGTTGCTTCAGGAAACGAGCTGTGAATGGCATTTCTGCCTTCCCTCCCTATTGCACGGCTGCTGCGCGGCGAATCTGTGCTCTATCTCGCTCACTGGTTATACCACGATGCAACAGAGCAACTCCCAAATACCCTGAGAGGGGCCAGAAGATGATGCAACGTGCTGGAAAGGGAACGGCACATCATTTAACATGATGGAGCCGTGATTCTGCCTCCTTGTCCTGGAAAAGTTGCTGCTGCCCCAGCAGATGGAAGATGGGGCATCTCCAAGGTGGGCCATCTGATGTCCAAACCAGGCCTGGGCACCGTCAGGACAGCAGGCTGGCTTCGAGATTCTGGAGTGTTCAAAATATCCAGAAAGGCTTGCAATGCCTCCCTGCCCACGGCCGTCATTCCACCAGCATGTGAGAGCTCTCAGGGTGGAAACCAACAAGAGCCAGAGAATCACTTTCCTGGTGAAAAGCTCACTCGTGAAGGGCTGGATTGTGAAACCCGCCCCCGCCCTCAGCTCTGTTGCAATCGCCACCACAGCTTTCGGGCTCCACTTTCAAGATACATGGAAAAGCTTCAGTTAGCAGAAAACAAGTGGCATGTTCACCACGATGGATTAGAAAAGAATCTAGATCCTTTGAGCAAATCTCCGGAAAAGATAACCTAACTAAGCCCATACATTCGGCAGGCCCTGGACAATCACAAATGTGTATGAAGCTGGGAGAAGCTGGGGAAAAGCTGAGAAGTCTCCCGGAAAATTCCCTTTCAACAAAATGACCAGCTTGAGAAGGCTTTACCCAGACTCTTTGTCTCAAACTTCTTTTAACTAAATGCTTAGCAAAATACACCATCCTGAAAGGCTGATGCTGCAAAGAATAATTTTTAGGCGTATTCCTTGATCTTCTAAGTATTTTTTTTAGGTGGGAAAAAAAAAAGAGCAGCTGGATCCTGACACACCCAGGAAAGTTTGCTTCCACAGCTTTTCAAACCAGGAATTTGGTTAGTTTGAACCCTCCCTACTTTTTTTCAGGACTCATCACTGCTTTAAAACAGGAAGGAAAGCGGAAAAGTTATTGGCGAGCTTCGCTTTAATCATGTCATTATCTTTCCTCCACTGTGAACCTCTGTCATACTGGAAACTACTATGTTCCTCTCTTGATCCTCCCAGGAAAAGCACTGGTTAGGCAAAGTCACGCTCAGATCATTTTATCAAGCCCACAAAACTGCCTCATCAAGCATGGAAGCAGTTAATTCTGAACACTGCAACAGTCATGTAGCCGGCAATAAGTCAGAACATTTGGGTGACAGCCTGAAAGTAATCTGAAAACTGGCAGTCTGTCAGCTTTAGGTTTTAAAAAACAAGTTTGTAAAACACCAGGTAACTGTTATAGGCAGTACCTACCTCACTATTCACAGTCAGTACATAAGAGTAACATCTTAATATTCCCAACATGAGAAAAGGGATTTTTTTTTTTTCTCCCGAAGAGCAAAGAATTAAAACAGAGCGTTCTTGGCTGGATGAAAGACGGCCTGGGGCCCAGCACAGGCACCCAGAACGACCAGATGACTTCTCTCTTGACTCACCGCGGGCACCCAACACCCGCGGAACCAGCAGGGAAGGCCGGGGCATCCGGACTTACTCTAAACCAACCAACTTAACGTGCTTCACAACCTCTAAGGGTTTAACTTCCTGTTAGAAAGTTGATTTCAGTCATCTCGTTTTCTTAATTATCTTAGGGCACTGAACAGATTTATTTAATTCTTTAGCACCTCAGCCTTTCTCTAGCATGTCAGGAAATTCAAGCCTTCAAAAATGAGATCACCTGAGAGGCAACAACTCCAAACCAACCATGAGAACAAGGCGTATTCATTAGACACTGCTAAGCATACCCTCCTTGAGCGTGAGAGGGCGTTTTAAAAGCTCTGTCGGCTGAGTACCTCACCTGAGAGGTTGAGCGACTAGCCTGAAGTCACACAGCTCGGCGGTGGTATAGCTCAGGCCAGGAGCCGCATTTTCTATTCCCTCTTCTAGAATGTGTTGGCCACACCAGCCAGCCTCGAGGGACAACCTCAAGGGATGCTCCCCCATTTACCTTCCCCCTACCACCTCCCTTTTCCATCTCAGAAATTTAATTCATTTACCAAGTGCCGACATGATGGAATCACAGATCCGTACAGGAAGACCAGCTAATGGGAGTCAAATGAGGTTTCACAAGAAGCAACGTTTTTCTTAAGGCCATAACCACTATTTGAATCCTATTCATTTTTCTCCAAGATAAGAAAGGTATAAAGTGTAGCTTATAAGCATAAAGTTCTGTTTCCAAGACCCCTGTCTCTGCCCTACCTAATCTCCTGGCCGAACTGGTGATGAGAATAAAATAAAATAACCACTGTGAAAGTGTTCTGGCTGGAAGCATGGAAGGGCTCTCCAAGCACAGCATCTTATCTACTGGGAACCTTGGAAAAGCGCAGAAGAACAAAGCAGCTTGAAAGGAGGGTCTGAGGAGTCCCAGAAACTGGCACGAGACACAGCCCCAGGGGACGGGAGACCCCAGGAGGGGATGAGCGGGATGCGCCCCGAGCAGGAGCTCCCTATGCTTGATTCAGGGTCTCCGGTACCAAGGAGCAAGGCTCACCACAGCCGATGGATCACAGGATGTTGGTTAAAAGGCTGAAGGAGTAAACATTCCTCCCAAGCCCTATACACAAAAGGCATATTTTGAATTGAAAGGAATTCTGTTCCTGGAGATGTTAAAAAAAAAAAAAAAGGAGAATTGAGTCTAGAAGATGTAAGCCCTCATTTTTTCCGCCAGTCTCAAGGTTTTTGTTTTTTGGGTTTTTTTTTTTTCAAAAGCTTTTCCTGGCTAAGGTTGCTCCCTAATAGAAAACGGTTCTTCCAATGGAATGACCATCTGCTCCCCTACAAGCTAAGGATTAGAGGAGTTCTGGAAACGCAGCACTTAGGACTCACACCTGCTGCAAATTTGCAAATTCTTGGTCTGTGTTATCACAGCAGCACAGGCCCCTCGAGTTGGCCCCACCCAGCTCCCTTCTCTGACTGATGAGATTTTTTTTTTTTTTAAAGAGCTCATAGGAAAAATTCCACCAAGATACTACACACCCAAGAAGGGGGTTGGGGCCGGATTGGGCAGATGCTGATAAACTCCCGTCAGTTTGTGGTATCAGAGGGAAGCAACTATAGGGGATAATCCTGCCCAACATCTGGGCTCCTCTACGTCCTCACCAACGAGGCAGCTGCTCTGCACCCTGGACGCCCCCAAACGCCTCAAATACTAACAGCAGTCAGCTGGAGCCAGCCGAGTGGGAGGTGATGGAACGATATGGAATTACTGCATGAGGCATGAATGGTGCATGAAAGGAACAATGCCTAGGCCAGCAAGGAAAAGAAAGACAGTGCTGTTTTCCGCCAGCAGTGCACCCAAGCACGGCCAACCCATAGTGGGTGGGGGGCTCTGGGAGAGCTCAGGCGCTCACTTCCTCCCTCCCATCACACCAGGGGTACCAGTGTTGCAGCTCCACGTATGCACACCCTCAGGCGCTCCTCACAGGGTGTGGGTTTAGACAGCAGGTGGGGAGGGGGGTGCAGGGTGTGGAGTGGGAAGAGCCTAATGCTTAGAAATAACAGCCTGGATTGGGTCCAGGCTCTGCTACTTCCTGACTACATGCCCTCCTGGAAAATGGGGATAAGGCACCAGGGTTGCTATAAGGACGATGAAGCTAGGGATGCTCTCCAGGGAGAGGGTCTCACCAGATCAGCCCTGGACACTGGGTTAAGCCTTCTGAGAAAGTCGATCTGCCCAACACCCACCCATAGAAAGAATTCTCAGTCTTTCACATTCCCACGCCTCCTGAAATGGCCCCTAAACCAGCCCACGACCCAGACAGACCCTCTCCATGCTTAGGTGCTGCTCCAGAGACCCAGACTTAGGTGGGGATCCGCCGGAACCATCCTCAGTGCCACGTGGGTGGCAGCGTGACGGTGAGTCTACCAAATGGGCTGAACTGCCAGTGGTTTTTACGATTAGTTGGAAAAACTCAATGCAATGAAATTTTAAAAGAGATCTGCCTTTCTTAATACAGAAGTATAAAGGTAAACAATGATCTCAGAGGGGGAAAAAATCCTTAGCCCCATTTCAAGAATTAGGAGTAAATGGTAAATCACTACCATCCCACTTTATGCTACTTTAGATTCTAAAAATAGCTGCCCCTCCCTCCTCACCTCCACCAGATAATTCCCTCTCCTCCTCAGACAAATCAGGGTCTGTTGAGGCAATCCTGTGCCTCAGGGATCCAGACCCCACCTCACATTCAGTGCCTGTGCAAGAGAGACAGAGACATAGAGACCGACAGTGATCCCTAACTTTTTTCTTTTTGGGGGGAGGGGATAAATAGGTTTGTTTGTTGGTTTATTTGTTTAGTTTATTAATGGAGATATTGGAGATTGAACCCAGGACCTCGTGCATGCTAAGCATGTGCTCTACCAATGAGCTATATCCTCCCGTCCAGAGATCCCTACTCTTAAGTTCCCAGTGACAGAAAAATCTGCATAGGAATTAAGAATTCTTTGTACACAAGAATGATATTACTACCTCACAAGCACTAGGACGCAAGCTTTGAATTGTTTTTCCAGGAGCACACGTTCAACTCCATCCCCTGGTGCCAAGTTTCAGAGTGGCGGCTGCGCTCAGGGACACAGGTGAGGCTTTTCTGAAGTGCTTAGAGTCCACCCCTCCGGCTTCCCTCGTATCAATCACCCTTTCAACAACCTGCCTAACAACCCCAAAAAAGCAAATCAAATTGGCCAGTGTTTTAATAAAATAAGAAACAAACTGTACAGCATAGTGGACAGTGTGGAAAATGATGCAGTACAGTGTATTGGAGCAAAGGGGACTAAAGCACGCGGACCAACTTTCACTCACTTTTCTGTGGGAACTGCCCCCACAAAAGATGGTGGAAATGTTCCTGGTGGTTGAGAAGTGTGTAAGCTACTAAAGGCACACTCTCCAACACACAAATACACATGCTCCCTATGGCTACTGGGACAGAGGCAGCTCAGTCACTTACCTGTCATGTGACCACAGGAAAGGACAGAAACTCCCTGCCTTGTTTCTTCACTGGTAAAATGGGGACAGTGGTCTTCATCTTGAAGGGTTGTTGCAAGAATTAAACTAATATATGGAATGAACAGCCCTAACACAGCGCCTAGTTGCCCAGAAGTTTCTTCACAGCTTCAGGAAAGTGATTACTTCAAACGTCCACGTATCAGACAAAAACCCTCTCGGCTCCTAGTTTCACATAACCATACCCAAATTCACAACCTGGAATCTGACTCTCTTAATCTGTGCCAACGGAGCATCGTCTGACCCTTCTGGAAGTGCCCACGGGCTGGGTCCCCACAGCCCGGGGAGGCTGAGCGCCCAATGGCTCGTCCAGCACATAAATTCTCTCCTCTGCACGGCTTCCCCACCAAACCCCTTGTTTCCCTGCCGAGTTTCCCCAGTCTCAGAGCAACTCTCCCTGGCTTCTTCACTTCTGTCCTAAAACATGCAGACTTTTCTAAGTAATTCTTCACCTACTTGGCTACTATCAACCCCCTACTAAAACCTTTGAAACACATTTGATTCCTGGGTAAAGGAGTTTCCTCGCGACCTGCGCCCTTAATCTCAGACAAATTACCACACCTGTAACCCCTTCCCCCAACCCGCTGGCCTGGGATTGTGTCTTTCTGCATAAGCAAATTTCCCTGCTACCTAAAACCCCTGCCTTCCTAGACCCCTCAGCCTCCCAGGCTTCTCCTACCCTCGGGGCGGGGGGTGGGGGGCGGACAGTGAGTGGGGAAGAACCGAAAATGGCATTTCCTCCTCCAAAGTTTTGGCTTTTCTCTCTCTCCTTGCCTGGTTTCTCTTCCTCTGTTCCCTCCACCACCTCCAACGACTCAGCTCTGTTCCCACTGGGTCAAGTCCTCGCTGGCTCATACCTGCCACTCCAACATTCTCACTGTCACCAGCAGCTAAACTGTATTCTTCACTCAAGCATCTCTGCCTGCTTCCCACCTGGCATGGCCTCCCGGCAAGCCCCGGGCCTCCCGGCAACCCCTATGCCACCCAGAAAGCAGCCCAGGCTGTTTCCCAAGAACCTTTATTTCCACGGGTCTCAGCTTCTAAGGATCAAATAATGAAAACCTGACAACACCTGTGAACTGAGAGCAGCTACTCAGACTCATCAGAAACACCTGCGAAATTCTGTGTTAAATGCCCGTTCCAACCAGAGACACAGGCAGTACGACAGTACTGTACCCTCTGATGGCTCACCCAGCTCAATGTGACAGCCAGCAATTCATTTCAATCTGATTCTCTGTGTATAGCAAGTAGGGGATCTCTTTTAAGTTTCTGTTTGCTTTGGTTTTGGAGGTTTCATTTGTTGAGCTTTGCCTAACAGGAATTATCCTTTCCCACCGCAGTCCATGTGCAATGATCCCGGGAGCACTTCCACCTCCCATGCCTGAAGGCTCATTTACTGCCTTCTGGAATAAGGCTTCCTGGAGCACGAGCTTCAGGCTGTCCCCTTGAACTGCCAGAGACAGATCCGCCTACTGGCTATTCTTTGCTGTAAAGACAACTGTGCTCTAAGACAAACAACTTATTCTTCGGGGAAAACAATTAATTTCAAACATTACACGTGTTCCCCATTTATTCACATCAGCTCATCCTCTGCTATCTGACTTACACAAAAACACAAAGACTTGCCAGATGACAACTGAATGAGTGGGATGCACATAACAAAATCTGTACCCTATTGCTTCGCTTCCTCTTTGTTTTTATAAGATGGTGAAATCTTTATAAGCAAAAGGATTAATTCTTCCCCTGCTCTTTAAGGACCATTCTCTTCTGACAACCACTTAGCTGAATCCCCCCAAATCTGATTTGAAAAAAACAGCAATGGCACACTTTCAAGCAAGTGGTTCCTAGGGACTTTGGAGATCTACAACACCTGGAGGAGGCCAGTCTTATGGGGACATTTGGGAAAAACTTGGCTGTTTCAGAACACTGACTAGAGCAAACCTCTCAGCTAATTCTACACGTAAAAGTTTTTAGCAGTATACATTTTGGAATCTCTTGCCCCAGAACACACAATATGGATCTAATTAGGTCCAGCTGCCTTATGTTAGTAATAAAATTGAAAGAAAAAGGGAGAGAGAGAAGTGGGGGTAGGGACTTTGTTCGTCCCCTTCTATGTCCGGTGATCACAAGCTCCCAAGGCTGGCGCATCCTCGGCGCTCACTCCAGGCAACACACGTTCCTTAGATCCCCCGGCGTGCCTGGTACCCCGCTCAGAGCGCAAACTTTTCAGGGGCTGAGTTTTCACCCGCTGGAAGAGATTTACTGAGCGGCTGGAGCCCAGTGCTCTGACCCCACCTCCACCCCCGCGGCCCAGGCCAGGGCGCTCCCCGCCCTCCCCTCCGCTCCGAGACTTACACGAGCGCGGACGGACAGGGCATCTGGTTCCAAGCACAGTTGTACTGAGCCTGAATAAAACTCTCACTTCCCTCCAGCACCGAGCAGCTCACGTTCTTGTTCACGATGTAGGCGCACCAATTCCTGGGGTGAAGGAGGGAGGGAGAAGCGCACAGCGTAAACCCGGAGAACAATGAGGCTAGGGGAGAGGGGACAAAGTGAGAATCGGGGAGCCCGTCGTCCCCGCGGAGGCGGGGGCTGGACAAGCAGACATCCGGAGGGTGCGCGGGTGCGCCTCTTGAGAGAGTACACTTTTGCCCGACAGGAGATAGGAAGAGCCCCCTGTCCCAGGGACCCCAGTGATTCCCGGGGGCAGTCTCCTGATCGCCCTGCTCTGCGGGCCGCTCCCCGCGCCCCGTGGCCCCGAGGCAGCACTGCTGGAGGCGCAGGCGAGGTCGCCCGGGACGCCCCGCGCGCGCGGGCCCTGGAGCACGCAGCCACCGCGGAGGAGGCACCGCCCCGGCCGCCGGAGTGGGACCCGGGATGCGGCTCACCGCCTCGGCAGGGCAGCTTCAGGGCCAGCGGCGGTTCGGGGACGGGTAGGCGGAGGCCCCACAGTTCTTGGAGGGAACCTCGCCGTCCTGGGGGCGAGGAGGAGCCGCGCACTTACTTGTTCCTGGCGCTGGGCCGCGCGGGGTGCCTGGGCTGCGGGCCGGCGTGGCACAGCCCCGCGCCGCCCAGGGCCAGCAGCGCCAGCGCCCAGCGCCAGGGAGCGCGGGGCCGGGGCCGTGTCCGCTGCCACATTCTGCGCGCGGAGGGCACGCCCCGCCGGCCGGATCCGGAGCGCGTGGGTCGGAGCGGGCGCCGGGAGGCTGCGGGCGGCCGGGGCGCGGCCCGGAGAAGGCAGGAGGCTCGGGCGCTTCGCGGCGCCCCAACTCGCGCTCCGCGGCCGCCCCCTCCTGCTTCTCGCTCCCACTTCTTTTCCACCCCGTGCGCCCGCTCTTCTCCTCGGTCCCTCAATGACGCACAGGTCCCCCCGGGTGCCGCCCTCTTTATTTCACTTCCCTCTCCGAAACGTGACTCTCCCTCCACCACGCCTGTCTCCAGTCCTCTTGCTTCTCGGCAGGGGGTTTGGGGTGAAAGGGCTATAGGGTTTGGGAGAAGGGTCTCTGTTACAGAATTTCCAGTTACTCATTCCTTTGGTCTCTTCCCAGAAGCAACTCCACCTCCCACCTTCCAGCAGGCGCTCCCGGGGCCCCTCGGGAAGCGACCGCAGTCAGCGAGTCTGGCGGTCCTCACGTCGTGCCCGGGTGCCGGCTTCCTACGGAGAATGAGGGACATCTTTATCAGTCCTTTATCAGACCCGACTCGGATTTCCCTTTCTGGCAAGACGCGGCCATTGCTCCACATTTGGACTTAGGAGAGTTTAGGGGAAATGAACGCGGGTCCTCTTCTCTTTCTTTCCCTTCCGCATCCATTTAACAGTTTCCAACTCAATGTGCGGGGCAGCAGGGGACACTGGAAGCGACAGCCCCACCACTTCCCAGCAGCTTCTGAAGCGCACATGAGACTCTAACATACACTACACTAATTTTTGAAAGGTAATCTCACAGCCTCTGCTTCTGATGTCCTATTCTGAACTTAACTTCTATCAACGTTGAAGGCATTTACTCCACAATAATCGCTTTTGCTTCTAAACAGCTCAGACACTGTAGACGTCCACCTTTTCACTTGCTTGCGTATTTTCTGCCTGTTTTTGAGTTACATCAAGCTCTACTGATTTCTTTTTGGGATGAAGCAACTCCACAGAAGAAAGTTACATAAAATCCCCACCAGGGTGTTGTATTCTTGGGGTATGGAGAAGGCTATGTACTTCAGTTAACCTGCTGCATCTAATGAACCAGAGTGAGCTTGTTTGTGGACTAAATAGATTAACTGCAATGTCTGTGAGCAACAGGACGCTGCTGGCTATGAACTGTGGACAGTAAAGCTTTGCTACGGTCCCTAATGTACCTAAATGGAGCCAGTGGTCCATTTTATTTCTCATACACTTTGATGATGATGTTGGGCCTTTTGATTTGCAAATATAAGAGAATAAAATTCCCTAAGTAGAAACTTCACAAGAGCAAAGCAGAAAAATATACCATGTAAGGACATTGTCCATGAACTCTCCAAGTGGAAGATCATGCAAATAATGGACTGACATCATCCCAGCCTTCAAAAGAGCCACCGAGGGGAAAGTAACAGAAAGGGATAAAAAGCTGTCTTGCGTAACCCAATCTCTATCTTTCTGTGGGACTTTTCCCCAGTCCTCCCAATCCTAATGCAATTTTTGTCCCTAAAGTGTCATAAGGAAGAAGCAAAAATGAGGGAGAGGGACAGAAGGGGGAAAAATGGAGGAAACACCCAAGTTATGTCTGTCTACAACTGACAGCTAACAAACCACTTCTCTTTGATACCAGTAAATTCTCAAACTTGAGAGCGAGCCAAGTTGACAAGTCACATCTATTTTTTTTCATTGAATCAGTTATACCAGGAAGCTGTATTCTAGTCTGAAAGCTGGAGGACCAAATTTTCATTGAAATGACAATACTATATTGAATCAGCTATAAATGGCATTTATCAGTAATTAAATATTATTCTAAGCATCTCTTACATGGGAGGCACTGAGCAACAATAATGAATCTTGGTGAGCCAAGACTGATGTGGGCTCTGGGTTTACAGAGCTGCCAGGCATTCCTGTGCAAGGAAGGGTGTAATGGTTCTGGTGGACAGTCAAATAAGGGAGACAATATTTGACCCATGTGTCTCTCTAGACACATCCCCACGTCTCTGGTGTGGGGCTGCCCTGGGAAGATGGAAAAGGACTCTTGGCTCTCAAAAAGACTTGAAGCCAAGATCTCAAAAGACCTTTCTCTTCTCTAGCCAGAGGAAAAGACCCTTCAGATTCAGGAAACGGAGCATCTTGCAGAAGAAGCAGGGCAGAGGCAGACTTCCTGAGGAGGGAGAGCTGAAGCGCATCAAGACACAGTCTAACTGGGCAGGTCCAATGGTCCCAGTCACAAACAATGAAGTGGACGTAACTGGCAGATGCTGGAAGTGTGAGTTCTTTATAAACCGCCAACTTCCTCAAATAAGCACTTGAAAACTGTCATTTTCCTATAACAATCTGAAGGACTTTCTTCTGTTTTTAAAACAAAAGTGCCCCATAGTAATTTATACTCTTGATTGTGTAACCAACTTACTGAACGGAACTTGGGTGCTCTCCCCGGTGAGCAGCCAAGCCAATCTACTTACCCCGGGCTGTGGTGAAGGGGAGTACACAGCATTTACTGCAGGGCAGCAAGCAAGGAGAACAGGCAGCTCCAGCTCAAAAGACCCAAACTCCCCTCTGGCTTTCAGGGAAGGGTTTTAAAGGCAACATTTGGGGTGAGGGTTACAGGATGCATGATCAGCTTGTGCACTTTGGTCTGACTGGTTGGTGGTGAGGTAACAGGGTGAAGCCTTTGGGAATTTCAATCATCAATCTTCTAGTTCCAGCTAGTCTGGGGTCTACGGGCTTGTGGTCGGTGTCCTCCACCTGGGTAGTGGTCAGAACAACTCAAAGATATGCATCAGAGTGTCGTCTGTGTCCCCGGGGGAGGAGCTAGGACTTTGTTTTATCGCTCAACTATTGTGTGAGCTATCATTGCCTTTCTTACTTGACTGCTTTTCCTTTGTTTCTGCATTCCCTCACTTCTCTAATTAGCAACTGCTTGAGGCTGCTCTTTGGAACTCAGGGAAGGCCCAGAAGACTAAAGCCTTTTTCTCTACAAAGAAGAAACAGGGAACACAGAGGGGCTTTTGTACCCTGCACAGCCCTGCAGGGTCCTGCTCGGTTTTGATTCCCCCTTTTCTTGATATTCCTCAATCCTGACGGAAACATGGGCGGGACAAGAAAGGGAAGAAGATTTTGGTTAGAGAGGATAATCATAAACTTGGCAGAGGAACTCAGCTTTAGGGGGCTCAGTGTCATTATCTGAAGCAAAAATGCAAAGTTGAACTACCTCATAAAATCCACTCCCTTGCTATTGGTCATGAGAAAAGATCTCATCAGGCTCTATACTTGGGGGCGAGGGAGTGTACTTCTCCTGAGGAGGTGAGCCTGCTGGGTGCCTAGCACACCCAGCCTCCCCTTCCACTGCCTGATGGAGGAGAGGGGTGATCGTTACAAAGGCAGCGGTCGGGTTCATTCCCGGCATCCCACCACCAGCCATCTGGGCACATTTGATCAAGATGAACCGATTTGCATCTAGGATGTGGTCAAGTCATAAGACTAGCCTGGGTGTCCCACCGTACTCATTCCTCATCTTTGCCTTCCAGAACTCAAAAACAAATTTTTTCCCCTCATTTCTGGGCTTACTTTTAGATGTCTTAACTTCTTCTTTGTGCTGTTGACTAATGATGGAAAAAGAAAGTCCTTAAAGATTAGATATCTTGAATAAACTTTGATTGCAAAACATTTCTAACGTAATACACCCTAAGAAAATGTCTTACACATTCTTAAATTAGTGATAAGATGCCCCCCCCACCTTTTTTTAATGCAGTTTGGTAGGGAGAGACAGAAATGTCTGAGAAAAATTAACTGGCTGCACCATCTAGCTTGGTCTCTGTTTTGGAAGGCTAAGGTTTGGTTGATACAATTTTGTGTAGTTCCATTTGCCTAGGCACAGCATTTGACAAGGAGCCTTCAGAATGAATTCAGTAAGCTCCCAGACTTCAAAACTTACAAGCAACAGCTACTTTCCTATCTGTCAAAGGCTTTACTTAAATAGACCAAAACAGAACAAAGAACAATTGCTCTCTTCAGTTTTTCCTAGCTATATAGTTGCAAATATCCCATTAGCTATACAGAGCTAAAGATTCAAAATCTCTGTATCTTCTGAACCCAAGGCAGATCTTATTTATCAATCGATTCGACAGTACTATGAAAGATTATGGCCATTATTTTAATCATTTTCCTTCAGAGATGCCAGGAGCAAATCTCCCTATATTGATTGATCAGGGGTGTGTGCCTTAATACATGTTAAATCACCACTTGAAAACTTCAAAACTGTGAAAAGTTGAAATCATGCCTGAAATTACACAAGGAAAAAAAACACTGTTTGGGAGCTCAGGCAATGGAGTTAGCGAAGTTCAAAACTGGGTACCCTCACCTCCTGAGCAGAATGATCGGGGACAAGTCAAAAGCCTCCCAATCCTCTATTTCTTCCTCTGAACATGGGATGCTGCCTGGGGCTTTTGGGAGCATTTGTGGCGTTACGACATGTGAACTGCATAGCACGGTGCCTGGCACGCAGTATGTGGAGGATAAATATTCACAATTTTTGTTACTCACCGCTTCAGCATTGTAACAAATTTGCAGTCAGATTCAGAGCTTTGTCATCCTTTTGTTGTGCCACTGATGTGGGTGGCTAACCATCTACTACACTTTTTTCCAAATAAGGAAGATGAAGAAGTAGGTATGAAGTGGACATTTGCACGACTCCGGCAGGACAACTTTAAATGTGATGGTTGGGCTCTTGACTTCTAGCCCTGTTTTCTTTCTCCTGCTCCCCAAGAGAAAATGTGGAGTTCAGCTGATTGTTCAGGACATTCCATCCTCTGCATTGCAAACGAATTAATTTTAGGACAATTCTATGAACTCTTTGGGGGGATTAATAACCCTACAGAAATAAACTCAGATAATCAGGCCATGCAATAGTAAATATGTTCTTCTTCCTCAAAAAAGATGAAATTAGTAACCAATTCCATTTCCTTTAACTTTTTCCAGCTGTTTCTTAGATCTAAAAATGCATCCTATAGCTAACTGTGGGCCACATAATACATTCAACAATTCAGTGCTGTCACACTGATGGTGTGGTTTTGAACACATTTTTTTCTTCATAAGAAATAAGTGATAAAAATAGGCTCTTAGAATTTCATTTGTTTCTAAGAGAACTATAATAGCTCAGGCAATAATGCCTTCATGTATATGAGCCACATCAAACTATGTTGTAGTTCATCATTTATTTATGGAATGAGAGTTGGTTGTTCTGGAATCAACAAAATGTTTTAAATAGGCAGAATGTGTTTGATGATTATAAAGTAAATGATTAAATTTTAGGACAATCTTGGTCCACACTCAGAATGGTATTCATGAGCAAATTAACTCTTTCTGGTATTTCAGGTAGGGCAGTTCTAAACAATGTTTCAAGTATTTAAGTACAGTCCATGCTCACTATTTGGTGTAGTATGTTCTATTAAGTTGCTACAAACACTGAATTAGTTGAACCATTGCCTGTAGAGGAAACACAGGGTTAGGAGGCCTCTGGTCACAATGTTTTTGTCAACCAATCAGTCAGTGACTTTATGTATGTTTCCATTTAAGGACACCTTATTTAATATCTATTGTTGATTCATTAACAGCGAACTCACGGCCACCACCGCTATAATTCGTGCCTGAACAAAACTTATCTAACATATATACCGTCTCCACAAGGCATATCGTAACTTCTGTGCTTAGGAACACAAGACAGCACCTCAGCACTGCGCTTAGGGGCCATTTTAAATAATGAAATCACCAACAAAAAGCATAAAAATGCAAAAACATGGCATTAAATTTTCCATGGAAAGGATACATGTTTACCTTATGAGACTTAAAACAAGGAGGCAGAGAGTGGCCTCACAGGAGCTCCGCTGGGAAGGTGCACTACTGGGTGAGTCACTTTTTTTGCCCCTCTGCTCAAGTCCACCAAAGGCCAAGGAAGTGCTGCAAGTATTGCTTTTGGAGTTACAAATAAATTTAATGAACAGGCAGGTTCAGAAATACAGCATCTGTGATTAATGAAGATTGACTGTATTTCAACTTAAGTCCAAGAAAATGTTACATTTTGGGGGAAAGTTAAGTTCTTGGAATTTTGTGGGCATCAAAAGATTTGTTTCGTCAGTAAGCATACTGAGGAAGTTCTGCATATGGAACTCTGTACCAGGCAATATGTGAGCCGGAAAAAAAGAGATTCAGTTCTTTATCATCTTAATTGACTGGAAAGCAAAACACACATGTGTGAAATGACTTAACACATACAAACTTACATTCGGTAAACAGAATACAGTAGAGTAAAAACAGTGAACCTAGGTGATGATAAAGAAATAGAGCCTGAGGCAACTAGGAAAGTTGAGTATTAATTAGGAAAGACCACGGGGAAGTGTGGGTTTGAGCTGAGTGTTTCACTTTTTGTTTTGTTTTGCTTTAAATCAGCTATGATTATCAAAAATGAATGTGGGAGGGGTGGTATAGCTCAGTGGTAGTGCACATGCTTAGCCTACATGAGGTCCAGGATTCAATCCCCAGTACCTCCAAAAAAAAAAAAAAAAAAGGAGAAAAAAAAGAATGTGATTTGCAAGAGAGTAAGGAGCAATTAACGTGACCTTTTACACTGTATGTGTTTAATACATAAAGGCAGGGACAGCTGGCAGATTAACTAGGCCAAAGCATGTGGCCTTAGAAGTATCCAGGAGGTAGATGAAGCAGGGAGGCCAGGTAGGTTGAAGAGTAATGGACTCGAGGAAGGGGTGCAGGAAATGTCACTGTTAAAACGTACAGTATAGGCTGGTGGAGGAAAAACCTCTGGTTCTTTTTTTCCCTCATCTAAAGCTAGCTTGGGTGATCAGATGTCCTGATTTGCCCGAGCCACTTCCCCTTGTAGATCAGTTAACACTGTTAATTATTTTTACTGTCTCTTTTCATCTTCAAAAGTGCCTCGGTTTGGACAATAAATTATCTGGTCACTCTAAGAGACCTGAAATGAACTGAAAATCACAACTCTGTTTAACACAAACTTAGTGTCTATAAAAGCTAAACAAAACATTAGTAAATGTCAGTGCAAATCATAAAATCGAAAAAGGAGAATGCTTTGGACTGCTGTCAGTCGTAACTTTACTTGGGCAAGTTCTCCTGTTCTGTAAGTGCCGCATGCATTGTGGTAACTTTCTGAAGTTCATATTATATTTTTTAAAAAATTGATCAGGCACTGGAGTCATGGTTTGTTTAACTGGTTGTTGACAAACTAAAGTTGGGTATTTCCATGAACTTTCTTAGGCTCTGTCTTAGATGTAATCACTTTTTTTTTTTAAGTTTAAGTATAGTCAGTTTACAATGTTGTGTCAGTTTCTGGTGTACAGCATAATGTTTCAGTCATACATATACATACGTATATTCCTTTTCATATTCTTTTTTCATCGTAGGTCACTACAAGATACTGACTATAGTTCACCGAAATGTCATCACTTTTAAACTCATCCCCAGGACCTAAGTAAGAGCACAGCACCATGGGGCTATGTTCTATTTACATGCTCTGGCCCAGCCACAGTGCCTTTACATAAGTGCAGAGCAGGGAAAGGAAGGCTCTACTCAAGGGCAGCTCACAATCTAAACCCACTGACATCCTTGAACATTTATTGGTTAAAAAGACTAAGACAACATAGATAATATGTCATGGGCAGATGAAAGCTGCTAATCTCTTTTGACTAACAGAAGATGTAAGTTGAGAGCAGAGTTTCACATTCAGAGAATGCTGAGGGGTCAAGGAGGAAAGTGCCTTTGTTTTCTATGACACTTCTACATGGTTTTTCCTAACTTTTAACAAAATACTTTCCCCTGGTATATTCCGAGGTTATGCCTTCCAAGGTGCTGTTTGGGGGCAAAGTGGTGCCAGGATTCCTGGAAGAAATAAGCACACTAGGAAAAAAGAACCGGAACTCAGCGCCAGTGTGTTTCATCCCTGAAAGAATCTTTCACTTTATTCCTGGGGATTCCAATTTCATAAAGGTTTTTTTTTTCTTTTTAAATATTTGTAGATTGTAGTTTTCTAATGTAAATTTTATTAAAGCATAGCATTTTTACCAAAAAGTGCACACCACAGAAGTGATCTCCTCAATGAACTTTTCACAAAATGAATGCAGCCACCTAGCCAGCACCCAAATCATAAAGCCAACCATGACCAGCGCGCCAGGGGCCCTCATGGCTGCTTCTAATCACAAGCCCTTCCTTCCCAAAAGCCACATCGATTCTGACCTCCAACACCAGTTTTGAATAAAGGTATGTTTAAGAAAAACCACTGATTTGTCTTATCCATTTTTTATCCCTAATACCTTGCACGGTGCCTGGCACGTAATACTTGTTTAATAACATTGGCTGAATGAGTGAAGGAGAGCAGACAGATGTCTGACTTTCCTAAGACAGTGGATCAGATTAACACACACAACATATAAGGGCAAGAGTGACATTACATTAGGGTGACAGCTGGTATCTGGGGATGCCAACCTGGAAACAAGCTGAGAACTCAGACTTTGAACAGAAGAGTACACTTGAGTTTTATCTTTTAACAAATATAAACAATTTGAATGAATCGAAGCCGCTGTAAGTTTCCCTCGGGACTTAACCAGCTCCGCTCACATCCCATCCACTGTGACCAGTGAGGCCAAACTCCAGGGACCTTGTTTCTCCTTCTCACTTGTAAATGGTCCCGTGCAGCCAAGAAATGACTATTTTCAGCCCTTCTCCACCCTGCTCAGAGGCCCGGTCGATCAGAGAACAAAATAAGAGTCACCCTCTCCCTAGGCCAAAGCATGTGATCTCTGGCCAGAGTGCTCTCCACCCTGATGAATGAGGTAATGAGGGGCAAATGAGGTTTTGTATGTGTGTCGCCTCAGAATGACGGCTTTCCCTCCCCGTACTTTTAAAAAGCTGGAATTAAGGACCTGGCACCGCCAAATCACAGCTTAGCCAGACAGATCTGTCAACTGCAAAGAGATAACAAATAAAAGGAAAATCCGTTTCAAGCTTTGAACTGCTGCTCCTATATGGTTCCCAGGGAAATACAAATAAATTATGTCTTCATAAGGACAGACGTATTATGGAAATCCGCCTTAAGTTGGAGTTTTAAATATTTCTCTAAGATACTTCAAATATTTAAAAGGAGCATGTCTGGAAATGGACACTTTCTGCTCAGAGGATGTTCCCTCCAATCAGCGTCCCCACCCCCGAGACGTGCTGTGCTTTGTCACAGATGAATCTTCAAACGCGGGGTGCAGAGATAAAGGCCACACTGCAGAAACACACAAATCCACCAAATGCATTTCGTCCACATGAAAACTAGTCTTCAAAGACAGGAGTGTTAAATCCAGAAACAAATCTAATTTGCCTGACGAGGGAAAGCAGTTCTTGCCCCCTTTTTTACCTTTTTTCCAGTCATTTTCACTGGAGGCCCGTAAGCAAATATAATCTTTGCATAAACTGTTCTTGGTGTGGAATTTTCTACAGGCCTGGAGAACTTCAACTTCACCTATGAGACCCTGGCAGTCCTCATTCTCTGAAGCTTTGCAGAGGCGTCCAATCCCTCTCAATGTTTGCAGCATGTAACTGATAAAGAATGGACAGAGGAATTTAACAAATCAACAAATCAACAAGAAAAAGATAAATAATCCAATAGAAAAATGGGCAAAAGACTGGAATCTGCACTTCACAAAAGAGGAAACACAAACAGCCAATAAAAAATAGTACTCAACCTCATTAATAATCATGGATATGCAGATTAATACCTAAGTAATTAATATCAGTGCAAATAGATACCACTACATACTACCAGACTGACAAAAATTGAAAAGTTTGATCACACCAGTGCTAGTGTGAATACAGAAAGAAAATCTCACACACACATTGCTGGTGGGAGTGCAAGCTGCTACAACTGCTTTGGAAAACAGTTCTGCACAGCCACAGACCCTAAAACCCATCAGCACCCCTAGATACATAACCTAGAGACAATCTCACACAGGTGTACTGGGAGACTTACATTAAAATGTTCTCACAGCATTGTTTCTAACAGTCAAAAATGGGAAACAATTCAAGTGTTCATTAAAGTAAAGTGTATGAACTCTGGTACATCCATATGGTAGAATATTACACAGCAAGAAACATGGAGGAACTACCAACAGGCATCTGGGTGAATCTCACAAAACTGTTTGGTGAAAGAAGTAAGTTAGAGAAGACTATTCCATTAGGGTATGATTTTCAAATTTATACAAAGTCCTCAAAGTGCCAAAAATAAACTATGTTTTTCAGAAGGTGCAGAGTACATGGTGAAATTATAAAGACAAACAGGAGACAAACAAGGCAGGGTCGTGGCTACTTCTGGAGAGGAAGGAGGGAAGAGAGATCAGAAGAGCACTCGGGTGTCTCTAGGGCAGTGGTCCCGTTTCAGACTCTGTAGTTTTATAGTTACTATTTTAATATATACTATTAATGAAAAATAAGACACATACATAAATATTCACCATAAGAAAGAATCTTTAAGAAAAGTCTATCTGGCAAATGTAGATTTTAGCCCCTCACCTCCTCAGGTGCTGCTTGAAACACAGAAATAAACAATGTTTTAGGGAAATTATGGTACATTTGTCTATGTCTAGAAATCTCTATAAGCCTGACTTGATTCCTTTTTACTCAGATCAAGGCTCAAAACATACTTGTTAGACTTGTTAAACTTTTTTTTTTTTTGACTGTTTACTCAAAAAGTTGAAAACATACTCACTTCTGAGGAGGGCTTGGCCCCAAGGACATGGCATGGTCTTCATGGCCTGGGGTTCCTGACCAGCCCTCCCACAGCAGGATGGCATTAAATCACCCAATTCCCTCTCTTATTGCTTTGGATTCTTCTTTTTATTTTCCCTCTTCTATCATTTATTCAGATAGCTCCAAAAACTTGATTTTAAGTCCTCTATTTCCTCATTTATTTTTAAAATTGAAATATAAGTTACATTTTATACAATTGACCATGTAAAGTAAACAGTGCTTAAACACACAAACCTATGGTCAGTTAATCTTTGACAAAGGAGGCAAGAATATACAATGGAGAAAAGACAGTCTCTTCAGCAAGTGGTGTTGAGAAAACTGGATAGCAGCATGTAAATCAATGAAGTTAGAATGCTCCCTCACTCCATACACAAAATAAACTCAAGATGTCTTAAAGACTTAAATGTAAGACACCATAAATCTCCTAGAAGAGAACATAGGCAAAACATTCTCTGACATAAATCTTAGCAATGTTCGTCTAGGTCAGTCTACCGAGGCAAAGCAAAAATAAACAAATGGGACCTAATTAAACTTACAAGCTTTTGCACAGCAAAGGAAACCATGAGCAAAACAAAATGACAACCAATGGAATGGGAGAAAATATTTGCAAATGATGTAACTGACAAAAGCTTAATTTCCAGAATATATAAACAGCTCATACAACTTAATAACAAAAAAACAAACAATCCAATCCAAAAATGGGCAGAAGATCTAAACAATTCTCCAGTGAAGACATACAAATGGCCAATAGGCATATGAAAAAATGCTCAATATCACTAATTATCAGAGAAATGCAAATCAAAACTACAATGAGGTATCACATCATACCAGTCAGAATGGCCATCATTCAAAAGTCCATAAATGATAAATGCTGGAGAGGATGTGAAGAAAAGGAAATCCTCCTACACTATTGGTAGGAATGTAGTTTGGTGCAGCCACTATGTGAAACAGTATGGCGATTCCTCAGGAAACTAAAAATAGACTTACCATATAATCCAGCAATCCCACTTCTGGGTATATATCTGGAGGGAACTTGAATTTGAGAAGGTACATGCCCTCCAATGTTCATAGCAGCACTATATACAATAGCCAAGACATGCAAGCAACCTAAATGTCCATTGACAGATGACTGGATAAAGAAGATGTGGTATATTTATACAATTTAATTCTATTCAGCCATAAAAAGGAGTAAAATAATGCCATTTGCAGGAACATTGATGGACCTAGAGATCATCATTCTAAGTGAAGTAAGCCAGAAAGAAAAATACTATATGATACCACTCATATGTAGAATCTGAAAAAAGAAAAGAAAAAAAAAAGAAAGGACACTATGAACTCATCTACAAAACGGAAACAGACTCACAGACATAGTAAACAATCTTATGGTTACCAGGGAAAGGGGGTGGGAAGGGATAAATTTGGGAGTTTGAGATTTACAAATGTTAGCTACTATATATAAAAACAGATTTTAAAAAAGTTCCTTCTGTATAGCACAGGGAATTATGTTCAATATCTATCTTGTAATAACCTTTAATGAAAAAGAATATGAAAATGAATATATGTATGCATATGCATGACTGGGACAATGTGCTGTACACCAGAAATTGACACACTGTGACTGTACTTCAATTAAGGGAAAAAAAACTGGGGTTTTAGTAAATCTTAAAAGTTTTCATCACAAGAAAAAATTTTATAATTATATATGGTGATGAATATTAACTATTAAGACTTATTGTGGTCATCATTTCACAGTATATACAAATATCAAATCATTATGTTTTCACCTGAAACTAATATAATGTTACATGTTATTGTACTTCAACTTAAATTTTTTTAAATAAAAAAATTTGGTTAAAAATTTGGTTAAGAAAAGATACATATACCCCATTGCTCATAACAGCACTATTTACAATAGCCAAGACATCAAAGAGACCTAAATGTCCATCAACAGAAGACTGGATAAAGGACACGTGGTATATTTATACAATGGAATACTACTCAGCCATAAAAAAGAATGAAATCATGCCATTTGCAGCAACATTGATGAACCGAGAGAGTATCATAATCAGTGATGTAAGTCAGACAGAGAAAGACAAATATCATATGATATCACTTATATGTGAAAGAAATGATACAAATGAACTTATTTACAAAACAGGAACAGACTCAGTCATAGAAAAAAAACTTACAGTTATCATGGAGGAAAGGAGGTGGGTGGGATAAAATAGGAGTTTGGGATTTGCAGATACTAACTACTATATATAAAACAGATAAATAACAAAGTCATACTGTATAGCACAGGGAACTATATTCAGTATCTTGTAATAGCCTGTAATGAAAAAGAATATGAAAAGGAATATATATTTGTATGTATAACTGAATCACTATGCTGTACACCAGAAACCAACACAACATTGTAAATTGACTATACTTCAATAAAAAAAAATTGGTCCTCCTATTAAAAAAAAAAGAGCAAGTTGAAATTACAGGGAACTGTATGAAAAATAAAGTTCACAGTGCAATGGTTTTAGTACATATGCCAACATGTGCAACCACCACACAGTCATTGTTGGAAACTTTTTGTCATCTTGAGGAGAAATCCCATGTTCTTTAGCTATCACCTCCGGTATTCATTTCCTAGGGTTGCCATTACAAAGAAACAAAAACTCAGTGGCTTGAAACAACATAAATTGTCTTAGAGTTTTGGAGGCTCCAGGTTTGAAATAAAGGAGCAGTGCCATGCTCTAAGAGTCCTTCTGTTTTAGTCTGTTTAGGCTTCTGTAAGAGAATACCATAGACCGGGTGGCTGAAAAAATAAAAGAAATTTATTTCTCACAATTCTGGAGGCTGGGAAATCCAAGATCAAGGTGAGGGTAGATTTGGTGTCTGGTGAGAACCGGCTTCTTGGTGGATAGATGGTTGTCTTTTTGCTGTGTCCTCACATTGGTGGAAAGAGCAAGGGATCTCTCCGATGTCTTTGATAAGGGCACTAATCCCATTCATGTGGTCTCAACTCTCATAACTTGGTCACCTTCCGAAGGTCCCACCTCCAAACACCTTCACACGTGAATTTTGGGAGGACACAAACATTCAGTCTATAGCACCTTCCTTGCCTCTTCCTTGGTTTCCTTCTAGCTCCTTGGTTTGTAGATGCGTTATTCTATTCACATGGCCATCTTGTTCCTGTGTGCCTTCACATTATCTTCTGTTAGCGTCTGTGTCCAACTTTTCCCTTTTCATAAGAACACCAGTTACAATGGGTTAGCGCCCACCTTGATGATCTCATGTTAACTCGATTACCTCTGTAAAGACCCCATTTCCAAACAGGATCAAATTCCGAGGTACTAGGGTTTGAACGTCAGGATCTTTTGCAGGTACGCAACTCAATCCATAAGGTCACTCTGTATCCTTTGGCTATCACAAACCTACTCCTCCATACCCCACCCAACCCCCAACCCTGAGCAATGACGAATCTACTTTCTGTTTGTATGGATTTCCGTATTCTAATTTTCATGAGTGGAATCATATAGTATGTGGTCTTTTGTAACTGACTTCTTTACCTTAATGTTTATCCATGTTGTAACATGCATTGATACTTTCTTTTTTACTTTTTTATGGCCAATATTTCACTGAGTGGATATAAAAATTTTTGTTCATTTATGGACGGACATCTTTTGGCTATTATGGGTAATGCTTCTATAATATTCATGTACAAGTTTCAGTGTGGACAAATGTTTTCATTGCTCTTGGGTGAGTGCAATGGAATGGAATTATTGGGTCATATAGTAACACAATGATTCATCATTTGAGAAACGGCCTGATCCACATCATTTTCCGAAGTGGCTGGATCTTTTCACATTCCCACCAGCAATGCACGCCAGTTCTAATCTCTACACCTTCTTGACAAAATCTGCTGTTATCTGACTTTTTGATTATAGCCATCTTAGTGGGTGGTTTGATTTGTGTTTCCCTGATGAATAATGAGCTTGAGCATCTTTTATGTGCTTATTAAGCATTTGTATATCTTCTTTGGCGAAATGTCTCTTCATATCCTTTGCCCATTTTTAAATTGGGTTATTTACATTTTCATCATTCAGTTATAAGGGTTCTTTGAATATTCTAGACATGTCTCTTATCGAGTGTATGATTTGTAAATATTTTCTCTCATTCTCACATTGATAGTATGCTTTGAAGCAACATTGTCTAATTTTGATGAAGTCCAATTTAGCTCATTTTCTTTAGTTGCCCTGGTTTTGGTGTCATATTTAAGAATTATTTGCCAAGATTAAGGCCATGAAGACTTACCTCTGTGTTTTCTTCTAGGAGTTTATACTTTTTGCTCTTACATTTAGGTCTTTGATCTTTTTTGAGGTAATGTTTGGATATGCTATGAGGTAAGAACTAATTTAATTTTTTTAACTGTGGCTGTTGTCTTAGCACCATCTGTCAAAAAGACAATTGTTTTCCCTTTGGTTGGTCTTGATACTCTTGTTTAAAATCAACTGACCACAGAAGCATACATTTATTTCTGAACTCTCAATTTTCTTCCATTCATCTATATCCCTGGCCTCATGCCAGTATCACAATATCACATTGTCTTGGTAACTGGTACTTTCTAGTAAGCTGTGAAACTGGGAAGTGTATGTCCTCCTATTTTTTTTTTTTTTTAGTATTTTTCCAGCTGTTCTGTGTTCCACATGAATTGTAGGATCAAGTTGCTAACTTGCACAAAGAATCAGCTGGATTTTCATGGGGACTGTTAAATCTGTAGATTAGTATGAGGAGTACTGCCATCTTAACAATTTCAAGTCTTCCAACCCACAAATATGGAATGTTTTTCATTTATTTAGATCTCCTTTAATTTGTTTCAGCGTTTTGTAGTTTTCAGAGTATAAGTTTTGCACCTCTTTTGTTAAATTTAGTCTAAGCATTTTATTCTTTTAAAAATGCTATTGTGAATTAAGATTTATTTCATTTTTGGATTATTCATTCCAAGTGTATAGAAATATAACTGATTTCTGTATGTTGCTTTTGTATCCTAATCTTGAATTCATTTATGAGCTCTGATTTTTCTTTATATACAAGATCATGTCATATGCAAGTAGAGATGTTCTACTTCTTTCTTTACAATCTAGATGCCTGTTATTTTTCTTGTGTATTTGTCCCAGCTAGAACCTCTAGTGTAATGTTGAAAGTGTCAGGAATAGGTATCCTTGTCTTGTTCCTGATCTTAGAGGAAAAGCACTCTATCTTTCACTATTAAGTATGATGTCATCCCTAGGTTTTTCATAGATGAACTTTACAAGGTTGAAGAAGTGCCCTTCTGTTACTACTTAGTGCTGTTTATTATGAAAAGGGGCTGGATTTTGTTAACGATTTTTTCTGCATCTATGGACAAGATCATGTAATTTAAAAAATTCCATTGATATGATCAATTGATTTTCAAATGTTAAACCAACCTTGCATTCCTGGGATAAATCTTATTTGGTCAGGGTGTCTAATTCCCTTTAGCTATTGCTGGGTTTATCTTGCCAGTATTCTGTTAAGGATTTTTGCATCCATGTCTACAAGAGATACTGGACTGTAGTTTTTCTTGTGATGTTTTTGTCTGGTTTTGGTTATCAGGGTACTACTGGCCTCATAGGAGATGGGAAATACTCCCTCCAATTTTTTGGAAGAGTTTATGAAGAATTGGTATTAATTCTTCTTTAAATGTTTGGTAGAATTGAGCGGTAAAGACATATGGGCCTGGGATTTTCTTTTGTGAGTAGTTTTTAAAAAACTGATTTAATTTCTTCACTTGTTAGAGGTCAGACTTTTTCTTCTGGAGTCAGTTCCAGTAGTTCATGTCTTTCTAGAAATTTGCCCCTTTTATCAGCTATCTAATTTCTAATTTCCTTGCATATGATCGCTTATTGTATTCCTCTATAATCCATTTTATATATAAAAGGTCAGCAGTAACCTCTTTCATTCCTGATTCTAGTATATTCTCTCCCCCCTCCCCCCGATCAAGCTGGCTAAAGGTTTATTAACGCTACTGATCTTTTCAAAGAACCAAACTTAAGCTTCATTGCTTTTCTCTATTTCTAGTATCTATTTCACTCCACTTATTTCTATCTTAATTTTTATTATTTTCTTCCTTCTGCTTATTTCAGGTTTAGTTTTCTCCTCTCTTCCAGTGTCTTAAGGTGATAGATTACTGATATGAGGTCTTTTAGCCGCACCTCCTAAGTTTTGGTATGTTGTGTCTTCATTTTCATTCACCTCAAAGTAATTTGTTGAGGTTTCTTTTTGGCCTGTTCTGGAGAATGTTCCATGTGTGCTTGAAAAGAATGCAAACTATTGTTGAGTGAAATTTTCTGTGTCTGTTAAGTCATATAGTTGGTTTATAGTGTTTTTTAAGTCTTTTGTGTTGATCTCTTGTCTAGTTGTTTTACCCATTACTGAAAGTGGGGTGTATAGTCCCCAATTATTATTGTTGAATTTTTTTTTCTTCATTTCCGTCAGTTTGCACTTCGCATTTTTGTGCTCTGTTATTAGATACAAATGTTTATAATTCTTAATATCCTCCTGACGGATTCTTTTGTCATTATAAAATGTCCCTCTCTAGTGACATTTTTTATAGTTTATTTTGTTTGATATTAGTATAGCCATCCAGATTTCCTGTGATTGCTGTTTGCATGACGTATCTTTTTCCTCCTTTTATTTTTACTCCATTTGTGTCCTTGAATTGAAAGTGTGTCTTCTGTAGATAACATATAGTCTTGGATCAGTCATTTTTCAAAACTCCAGTCTGACAACCTGTCATTTGATTGGATTGTTTAATCAATTCACATTTAATGTTACTGATATAGTTCCTTGCAAATGGCCATCTTCTCTGTGTTTTACATGGCAGAGTTGGGGCAGGGGGAGAGCTCTCTCTCTTATTCTCTTTGTATGAGGCCATAGTCCTATCAATCAGGGCCCCACTCTTACAACCTAATTTAACCTTAATTACCTCCTGAAGACCCTATCTTCAGATATAGTCAGACTAGGTGTTAGGCCTTCAACATATGAATTTTGGGGGAGGACATAATTCTGTCAATAACATGTAGCATCTTAATTTCACTAATGGTATTTTCAATATATTTTTGTGTTCTTTTTGTTGTAACAAAATTCAATGTTTGATTCTTCAAAACAACTATATTAATGAAAATAAACTATATTTAGACCACCTTCAATATTTGTACATCACCTTTATACAACTATAACAGTGCTTTCAAAAGATATTTTGTAAAGGACATTACTTTCACAATTAAAATGTGTTTTAAAAATGGGAGAACATTAAAGAACATTAAGTTGGTCTGAAATATATCTCATAATGCTGAGAGATATGCTGTTCTTTAACAAATTAACAGTATTTGTATTCAAAATAACATGATTTTTAACTAAAGACCATTATTTCTGGTCCATTTTAGTGATTTCCTGGCTCCAAAACAAAATGTGTATATTTATTTCTTTAATCCATATGTCTTTGTGCCAATACCATGCTGTTTTGATTACTATAGCTCTGTAGTATTATCTGAGGTCTGGGAGGGTTATTCCTCCAGCTTCATTCTTTTTCTTCAGTATTGCTTTGGCAATTCTAGGTCTTTTGTGATTCCATATAAATCTTAGGGTTATTTGTTCTAGTTCTGTGAAAAATGTCCTGGGTAATTTGATAGGGATCACATTCAATCTGTAGATTGCCTTGGGTAGTATAACCATTTTAGCATATTAATCCTTCCATTTAAAAAACTGATTTCTTGTGCATGATACAGAACTATTAATTGGGGCAGTCTTTATTTTCCTCAATGGTGGCACTGGGGCTTGAACCTAAGACCTTGTGTATGTCAAGCATGTACCCCACCACTGAGCTATAGCCCCCCACACTCCTATTTATTTCTTTGAAAACATCATTTGTTGACCGACCTTTCACTGCCATGGAATGACTTGCCTTCTCAGTCCAGTGGATTTTATTAGAAGCTTGCATTTTCTATACCACTTTCTCCAACAAGCTCTGTTCACACATTCCATCTGCTGAGAATGACACACACAGTACAGGATCTTTTGTGTGAAAGGGATCTTCATCTCTAAGTCTGTGCTGCTGCTTTGGATGGTGTAGTGGACAGGAAACACAAATGAGACCTGGAACAAAACCATTAGCATCATCTGGCTCCATATGACACAATATGGAAGCAGCTGCTCTTCAGCCCTTTTGAATGACCTCCAAGGAAAACATCTGCAAGTTTGCATTCTCCTGAGGTCTTAGGGTAATTCAAAACTGATTTCTATGCTTTAATTCTATGTACAATATTAAGGCCTTTACAGGTAAATATCAGGCAAAAAACCCATGAGCTGCAAGACGGGATGCCAGTGACATCAAATGAGGATGATTCCTATCTCCTGAGGTTCCATGTGTAAGTTATTCCATATGATAAGCTCCTGTTAGGTACCAAACAGCATCTAGTAATTTATTTCTAAAAGGTATTTTTAATTTAACTTCTACACGACTCATTTTCAACTGTTAAATAACAAATTTAAAGTGCATTACATCTGAGAAGCAAAGGATGGGATGGGAAAGTGGCCGGAGCACCTAACCACCCTCACTCCCTTCAGGGAGGAAACGATCACATTCAAAGGAATCACCTCGCTCCACCCACCAGCACATTCTGTTCTTTATAAATGGTTGCTGTAGAGTTTACCACATATATTTTATCAGAGTCAGCTTCAGATTTACATTAGCTTCATTCCAGTGATCTATGGAAATGTTTCTGCTATATATCCTTATTTCTTTCCACCTCTTTTTTGTGGTATTATTGGTTATATGTATCACATCTATTAATATTACAAACCCAACAATATATTATTATTATTATTATTATTACTACTACTACTACATTTTCAAATCTTTAATCCATTACATCTTTGCTCTCACTCTTTTATGCTGTTATTGGCAAATATGTTACATTTCTATATATTATAGGACCCAAAATACCTTATAAACATACTATTTTATACAATTTCATTTCACATCAGCTAAGAGAGAAAAGGAGAAAAAGAATGTGTCAGTAGTATAAATTACCTAATTACCTTTACTGGTGCTCTTTGTGTGGATTTGAATTACCATCTCAGGTCTCTTTTTGTTTCAACCTGAAAATCTTCCTTTAGTACTTCTTCTAAGATGAGCCAGCTAGCTATGAATTGTGTTTATCTGGGAAAGTCTTTTGCCTTCATTTTTCAATGGTAGCTTTGCTGAATACAGAATACTTGGTTGATAGACTTTTTTTTTTTTCTGTTTGAGTACTTTGAATGTTATCCCACTTTCATACAGTCTTCATTTGTTCTGCTGAGAAGTTATTAGCTGTTGATCTTTTTGGAGTTTCCTTGTAAAGGATATGTAATTTTACTTTTCCATTTATCTTTGATTTTCAAGATTTTCTGTTTATCTTTGACTTTCAGCATTTGATATTTGTGTGAGTCTCTGTATTCATCTTACTTGGAATTCTTTTGTGCTTCCTGGATGTGTAGGTTACTATTTTTTAATGAATTTGTGATGCTCTCAGCCATTATTACTTTGCATATTTTTTCTACTCCCTTATGCCCCACCTCTCCTCTCCTTCCAGTACTCCCATTATGTGTCTGCTGGTTTGCTCAATATTCTTTCTAAGCCTCTGCTCATTCCTCTTCATTCTTTTTTCCTCTGTTAGGCCTGCATAATCTCTATCAGCCTATCTTCAAGTTCCCTAATTCCCTCTTCTTCCAGTTCACACCTACTGTTGTCACTCTCGTGAATTTATTTCAGTTACTGTACTTTTCAATTCCAGGACTTCCACATAGTTCTTCAAATATTTTCCCCTTTGATATTCTGGATTTGATGAGCCATTGTCACTGTATCTTCCTTAGTTCTTTAATTGAACTTTCCTTTAGTTCTGTGAACATATAAGTAATGGCTACTCCCAAATATTTTTCTGTTAAATCTGACTAGTTGCTTTCACAGTTTCTGCTGTCTGCTTTATTTCCAGTGAAGGAGTCATACTTTACTATTTCTTCACATCTCACAATTTTTTTTTGTTGGAAATGGTACATTTTAGATAACACATTTTAGCAACTTTGAGTACTGGTTCACCCTCCTCCGGGGCTTATTTCCTTACTTAGTATCTAGCTGGATTATTTTAGAGAAATCTGTGCCCCCAACCCATCCCCAAGTCTTAAGCTTTGGATGTTCCTCATCAGGGAGGGACAGATCTCAGTGAGACACACCATCATTCTGAGAGGACAGTGGTATTGGTAGGGCTCTCTCCTTCTTCCTTGACCCCCACAAACAGGTGTTAAACTCCATTAGTAGCTGGCTGATTGCTCTATTATTTATATCAATGCCCTGGAGCAAAAATTCCTGCAGAAACTAATATAATCAAATTATGGTTTTGTTTTTGTTTCCTGATAGGGATGGAAGTTTCTGAGGTTAGTGTGTGATATCTGTTCTGACCTCAGGAGGGCTTCTCCCAGCTATCTTATTGCCCAGTTCTCTCCTGAAAACTAGCCAGCCTTTGGACTGTAACTTCATTAGCTCCATGGACCTTTTCCCAATTCCCTATACAACCTCCACTGTTTCTGAGAACACTGTTAGGTTGAAATGTCTCCATGCTGGAAATGAAACCAGTTCCTTCATGAAGAGATTAGGCATACAGCACATGGACATTTAACCCAAATGTAGTCAAAGCTTAACATATTATTACTTTTAAACACATATGGTTGGTTTTTAGCGATTCTTTTGATTTTTCATTAATATTTGACACAGGGATCATGGTTGAATTGTCAGCAGTTCTTCACAGAATAAATTCACCCTGCAAAACTACTGAAGAACAGAAATATGCAATATGCTTAGCAAATCAAGACATAATTCTAGTCTATAAAAACAAGGATACACATTTTTTCACTAACTTCAGTAGTTACTTACTGGTATGTCACAGAACTTACGTCCAAGCAAAATCAGAAGAAATACAAAGTAAAAGATCCCACTAGCTTTTAAATATTATCTTATAATTTCTAGTCTAATGTAATGAATGGTACTGTTCTATACTGGTTTTCTTTTTGTTATTTTAAAGTATAAAAGTGAATTCTAATTATATTTAACTATACCTAATAAAAAATTCATATCTCCACCAGTGGACTATCAAGTAAATAGGTCACGGCACATAATTCTTTATTCCCACTAAAATGACAACATGGAAAAATGAAACACAAAGTTCCATTTCCATCAAGAATTAAAAAAGAGGTTAAGAATAAATGAGGAGAAACGCAAGTGAAAAAGACAGATGTAAGCAATTTCTGTTAGTAAAACTTAAATATGGTACTCCACAAAGATATAACTATTAATATTTTCTATTCTATATTATTTGTTATTGGAGCATGGCCTAAAGAATCAGAATACTAGGAATTTATTTTATATTATCAGACATTATTTTACTTTGATGTCTGCTTATACTGTGTATTGCTTGTCACTTAAGACAGATGATTCTTTAACACCAATCTGATCTCTCCCCAAAAGGAAATTAATTTTAAAGAGTAAGACATTCTCAGATCCTCGAGTTATTGATGAGTTCATAAGTAAAATAACTGCTAGCACAAGGCCAGATTTGAAGAAACTTTACCTTATATTTAAGATAATTAATATTTTAAAGCCAGGTGTCCTACCATGAATTTTAATGCCACTAATGTATCCTCAAATCTAAACAAATACGTGCTAAAAAGCGGCAACCTCTATCTGAAGTAAAAAAAGGTACTATCTGTTCAAAAGACATGCAAAATAACATTGTCTTAAATTACTATGTATAAAATTGAATTATAAATTATGTAACCATGAAGAGGAAGAGAATTCCATGAAACTGTTAAGCAGATATACCTGAAACGACATTCTGACATTAGAAACATGATATAAACTAAAACTTTTACCAGAAATTATTATTCGAAAATTATATACTAAAAATACTAATCCTACCCATTTCATAGTGACTGTAAGTAACCAAGTCATAACCTCAAAAATTTTAAAAACTCAGAAAACAAAACCTTGATCTTTTTGGCATTAATATGTAACAACTAATATAAGCAGTAGTTTCATTTAAAAGGAATCCAATCTTTCTTTTAGCTAATTCTATTACTGCCATTTTGTTCCTGTCTTCAACAAAACAGTTAAATGACTTCCAATTATAAACATAGGTTACCTAACACCATAATAGTTTTTACCAAGGTAACTTTATGGAGATTTATACTTTAAAAAAGGAAAACACATCTATTCAACAGGGAAGAAACAATCCTCTTTATTAACCTCACTGTATATTCAGAAAGGATTAAAAAACACACACATTTCTGGGAGACAAAACTGTACCAAAAGTATTTCCTTACAAAATAAGGAAATTCACAGATCAACAGCCCTGGACTTAGACAAAGACATATACTGACATTAGCGTGAATTAACACACAAATCAATGTTTTTGCAGCAACTTTCTAGCAAACCCTTATTCCATTAATGAGGGAGTGTACAACTTTTAAACCCTTTAAAAATAGTAATAAAAAATTACAAAATAACGTAAATGTGGAATTAAGGCTGAGACTATATAATCTAGTATTAATAAAGTCAAACAATACTTATAAAAGTGATGCTGCTGCATATTATATATATACATTCATATACAGAATAAATCTTTAGAAATTTAAAATGCTACTTCCATCACAAGTTCACTCACCAAGTCAATGTTTTTCCATGTATCTTAAAGCATTTGAATTCAAAGATTCCTGTGCTTTTTCTATTTTTATTCTAAATTCTTAAGACTTTCCTCATATATGTACAATTAAATACCTAACCTCTAGAACTTTCCTTAGATACAACAGACAAAACAGTTTTGTTAAATAAATTCACAGAAAAGTAATAAAAAGGTTTGCTTTCAAGAAACAGTTCTAGCATATTCATGATAATCATACTGAAAAATAGTACGTATACCTTTCTTCAGGATAAGAAATGCTACGTGCCAGTTTTGCAGTCACTAATGTAGCTGCATATTTCCCTCTGACACATTTGCAGGGTAATGGCAACCAAAGGGCATGATAACTGGAAGGGTTCCAGTAAATCCATATTGTCAATGTCCAGTGAGATTCATAAAATTGAATGGTTGCTTCCAGTCCCATCCGGACAGACATGGAAATGCATGCCCAGATACCTGTGTCATCCCTAGAAATATTCAGTCTGTAAGTTACCCTCCTGGTCTTCTGAAACAGAGCTGCAAAAGGCAGGGCATTCTTAGTGAGACCAATGGCCCCTTCTTCTCTGTCACATCTCACAGATCTGTTTTGGTTATAATCCTGATCAAAGTGGGGAAAAAAAAAATGCATTAAGTTTTACATACCAAAGTTTTCCTTTCCTGAACTCCCTCATCAGATGTGGATGGTTAAGTTTCCAGTGGAACTATGTTTTATTAATTATCATTCTTGGTACAAACAGACTTAATTAAACCCTTGTATATAGTCACTTATTTTACATATATACATGTAAAAACAAAAGCCTAAAATAAAAGCAGTAACTAATATATACAAAAGAAGGGGTAAGTAATTTATACCATAGTTCTTTGGAATGGTATATTTCAGACCCAAGTTATGCAGATTTTTGCTTACCTCCCACACTTCTAAAATGAAATTACTATTTTAAAAATTAACAAGAATTATAATGCTTATTAAGAAAAGTAACAAAACAAAGACAAGCAAAAGGAAAAACATTTTAAAATACCCATAATTCCATTCACATAGAGATGAAAAGAATGAACATCTTAGTGTATATATATATAAATATATGTAGCTATCTTCTCATTCAGATATACTATTTTATTTTTTAACAATAGTTCCCTCAGCTGTCATCTCCAAATAGAAGACAGACATTTTCGATAAAGAGCTAATCTGTAAAGGGGGGAGGGTATAGCTCAGTGGTAGAGTGAGTGCTTACCATGTATGAGGTCCTGGGTTCTCAAACCCCAGTACCTCTATTAAATAAATAAATGAATACATAAATATATAAACAAAGAAACAAACCTAATTACCTCCCCCCTCCAAAAACAAAAAAACCAAGAAGAGCTATTCTGTAATCTTTATAAGTAGAAAATGGATCAGAAAACTGATGTCTATGAATCTACCACACAGTATATACTGCTAAGCATATTTTGTTCATTCTAAGATCCACATTTTTCCACATTTAACATCTCTGAAATCCATCTTACAATGTCATGAGTTAATCTGCAGCATTTTCCTTTAATGTTTAATGAAATGGTATTTCTTCTAATTACTGACATATTAATAGTTGATGAAATATGGTATGTAATCCCTATAAAAGCTAACAATAAATATATAAGTAGATAATACATACAAACAACATATAAACACACACACAATATACAATATATTACTGAATTTGCTTCCAACTGTGTGGATGAAATATATCACTATTTCAACACTGTTAATATACTTTAATTTCAAATGCTCTAACATTTTTGATATAGTGTGATTTATGATGCATAGGCAGAGACTTGGGGATGAGGAAATTATTAATTAAACAATGATTAAAATTTTAAATTGAAATTTACAGTGATTTTAACTTTCTCAAAGATAAGCAGAATGCAAAAGGGAAGCCATAGGCTAGAATATACCAAACTTTCAACCTGAATCTTCTTACCTGCCACCATAAAGCTAGACGACAGTGGCTTTTTGGGTTTTGTTCTGTGTGACATTCTGGTTCTCTCGCCCTCACTCTGAAAACATTTACACTCTTCCTCCTTGTTATTCTACAGCTTACTATGACTTATCTTGGTGTATCTTCTGTCAGCCACTGGTGTGGGCATTCAATGGGCCCTTTCATCCCTGGGAACTTCCACATCTTTCTTTTCCATTTTGTTCTTTCTAGGATTCTTGATAGTCTCAGTTGGTTCTCTGCATCCCCTTTCTCTTCACATAGTCTCCCTATTTCTCTGGGAAGTTTCCTTGACTTCAGTTCTTTGAATTTTTTTATTTCAGTACTCATAATCTTGTCCTGGCTGTATCTTTCTCCTAATATCCTCTTAGTTTTCTATGAATGTAACTCTGTCTGTAATCTAATTAGGAATCATGTGTAATTTTAAAAAGAGTTCTGTTGAATCAACTTCAGGGTTGGTTTTGCTATATTATCTTGGATTTCCCCTCACATGTTGTTGACTCCCCTCAAACGTGTGATGACTCCTGGCTGTACAAACTACATTTAAGGAAGAGGACTGTGCTGTTGGCCTGGATTTCTTCAGCTGTTATAAAAACAGAACTGTTTTACCATCAAGTCTCCTCTCTGGGAATTTTAATGGACAGGGTGGAGCAGGATCAGTGGACCAGCAGGCTTTGCTTTAAGGGTGTGGCTAAAGAGCCAAACAGCAGGTGCTAGTCCTTCAATGGCAGCACTAGACAAGCCTCTAGGGTATGACCAGCTACACCAGAGGCCAATACTTCAACATTTAATTAACTAATTATTATCATTATCTAACTTCCTGGTGGCAGTTTCCAGGTGGAAACAAGGGAACAAAGCTCTCAAAGTTTTGGGTTGAAAATCTGGCATTTTCTAGGCTAGGTTTCCTCTCCTCTTCCATTCTGCTTCCCCTCTTCCTGTTCTGGGTTGGACTTCTCTGAGTCCACAGTCTCTCTAGGGTTCCCGCAGGCAAACTGCGTCCCACTGTCTTTTGACTATTCCCAGGACCTCTTCCTTTAGTAGATTCCAGCCTTGTTTCTATCCTACAATCCCCAGAAAACCTCAATCAAATGTGAGGGCAGAAGGATGACATTTTCAGACATGCAAGGGCTCCAGTTTCTTTCTATACACTTTTCCTAAGGAAGTTATAAGAGAAAGAAAGATAAGGAATCTAAGAAACTTTGGATTCATTGCAAGAAAGCAGCCAAAGAGGACCCAGGAGGACTATACAGTTACCAGTTACTAAAGCAGGAAGAAGAAAACACGATCAAGATACAAAGTGAAAGGAAAAAAGAAAGGAAATTAGGAACTCCACAGAAGTTAATAGCATCCCAGGAACAGTCTAAATACGAACTGGATTAAAATTTACCGTGATTTTAAGAACTAAAACAGTATGGGGGATTTACTTGACTTTGATGACTGGAACACAAACTGGTGGCCTAAGTAAGAGAAGGAAACATAATTCTAGCACACAGCTTTGCCTATACTAAATATTTACATAGCCATAATAATATATGCTATTTACCACTTCTACCTTTGAAAAAAGGCATGGAGGACTCAGTTGATGGTTGCAGGCGAGAATAAAATGGAATATCACAATAAAGGGAAAGTCCTAAAATAATTCAGAACAATTTAGTCCAAAAGTCATTAGGTGGGCCAGGCAAGATATACCTCCACACCAAGGTGTTGCGTAGGCTGTGCTGTCTGAAAGCTGATAAAACAAGACAGACATAATGTATTTAAAAAAAAAAGAAAAGAGGCCACAACAGAATAACTAAAACAGTTGAAACAAAGGCTGCCTCTGGGGAATGGGATCGGGCAAGAATGCAAAGGAACAAGAGCTCATCACCATAATCTCTTGTCCAGTCTGGGAGCCACCAGCCCCATACGGCTCCAGAGCACTTACAATGTAGCTACTTCTAACAGAGATTTTCTGTCTTTCTGAATTTTGAAGACTTTGTGTGAAAAAAGAATTTAAAATATCTCATTAATAATCTTCAATTTACAATATCCTGCAATGATAATATTTTGTATACTGTGTTCAGTAAAGCATACGATTAAAATTAATCTGCTTCTTTTTAATATGGCTCCTAGAAGATTTTAAATTCCATGTGTGGTTCGTTCACATTACCCAGTGCAACACTAAGTCTACACCATTTGATTTATATACATGTACTACTTTAATGAAAATGGTACTACTACTAACAGCTTAAACTAAAAAGGGAACTTTAGCCCATACCACCTCTGAACTGCTATAAAATTGTAATGAACAAGATCCAAATCAATGACGTCTTTGTATCTCTGCAGTAACAGTAAGGTCCTAGGCTAATTCAGCGCTGAGGCTGTAGTGTGGCTTCAAGGATAAATACTTCAGTTCAGAACTGCTGGGAAGGAACCTCCTCACGCAGTCTCTTAGGAAACTGGAAAAATGCTCCCCATCTGTCATAGAACATGAATGAATATGTCTTTTCTAAATGAATACATCTATTTTCACAGTAATGAGATGGTGTCCTAGCAACTGTCAATGATGATCAGTGAGGATTTTTTTGTGCATTTTGAACTCATGATTTATGAAAATTCTGTGTTTAAACCCATTGCAAATATTCTTTCTGATGCTAAATTGCCCTAACACACTTTCAATGGTCAGCTTAATAGTTTCCATATACTGCATGCCTATAATAAACACACCATACACATGCCCACGTAGTGGAAACAGCTCTCTCATATTAGTGAGCACTGTATTCTTTTAATCTCATCATTTCAGTAGCTCTCCTCCCTAATTTACTTTAAAGCTAGATATCCCAAGGAACTTCACCCCTACTGCTAGCTCACAATGTTAAGTACTCAAGAGACATCAATGGACTCGGAACACAGAATTTTATCTCACACTGTTTTCCGATGTATTATTTTGGGGAGGGGCACAATCTGGCTTCTGTCTACTTTTTCAACCACATCTTGGGACCCTCTTCCTCCTGCCCACTATACTTCAGCCTCACATCATCTCAGTTCCTCAAACATGCCAGGCTTGTTATTTTCTCAGAGATTTCATATCTATTTTCTCTCTCACAGAAGCCAATCCCTATATGGCTGGCTTAGCACCCTTCAGTTCTCTGCTAAAATGCACCTTTCCTGACAACCGATATCATTTTCCCATTATTTAGTATCACCTGAATCCTTTCTTCTTTCATAAAACTTAACATTATTCTGTATGTTTACATATAGAAAAAGGTTTACTTTTTTGAATTGTCCTTCTGTACAGGATCGTAGGACTCCCATGGGGGCAAGAACAATGTCACTTTTATTCACCCAGCAACATACAGCACAAAATGATCAAGCAGTTACTGAGTAAATATAGACTGTGTGGATGGATAGAAAGGGCATGGAACACCAGTTCTAAACCTCCGAGTCTCTAAGGAACTCCTCAAGTTCAATATGAGAAACTTACTCAGGCAGGATCTATATGTGAACCTTCTGAAATAATGTACAAGAAATCCCAGTACTATGGTATCCTTCTGTGGGATGGCCTTACTGATAACATCTAATCTGAAATGGACAATTTTCTTCACTGACTTAGGCTACAGATGGCTTTGCTGGCTTTTTGGTGAGCTATAGAAATGGTATTTGATTTTCCAAACTACACATTATAAGTAATTTTTAAATCAGTAATGTACAAGTGATTTTGCATACTCTATACTTATCAAGGTGCTGGTCCTACGAAGCAGAATGCAGCGTATTTGGAAGTTTCCAAATATTCTGCAAAAGTCATTTAGAAAATTGGAGTATTTTAGGAGAATATAATGGTAATGTCTTATCTTCATTATCCATCACGTAGTTCAGTTAAAAAAATAAAACAAAATTAATTCTGGTTCGGGGGGAAATAAGAAACTCAAGCTATTTTTAAAGTATGATGAGCCAAGAGCTTTGATAAATTAACCAATAATAACTTTCATGTCATAAGACTCACCTTTGTCTTGTAGCTTCTCTTCTCATTCTTTTAGGAGGAATTGGACAATCTGTCGTTGGATGACGCAGTGAGTCATTACATTTACGTGTGGGAGTCATCCCTGTAAAGACAGAAAATGTAGAAAATTAACTTTAAAAAGACTGGAATTATTATAAGCAATAAAAGCAAACATATCTAATTTATAGAAGAATTAATAAATAATACTGAGAATGTTTCTTAGTACTCCTGCTGAGAAAACAATTTACACCCATTTATCAGTTTACTTGGAGGCCAAGAGTGTCTGTCAATTTAGGTTCTGGATCATCTGCATTCTTTCCTCTTATAGTTGAATCCTCTCTAATTATATATACTATCTTCATGCAGAGAAAGTAGACGTCAACAAAAACTACAATACCTAGTTTCTGCTCTATTAGTTTCAGATTTTTCTCCTGTTCATCAAGTTCTTGTTTTTTCTTCTTCATATCAGGAGTGTGAAGGTACTTCAACTGACCGTTAAGGTCCTCGTTAACCGTGCCCAGCCTGCACACTGCAGTGCGGTACTGCTGAAGAAGGTCTGCAGAGAAACCAGTTGACACTTCATTAAAACTACTGATACCATATCAAAGCCTTTTAGGAGAGAAGAATTAGCAACACTGGGTGCAGTGTTGTAGTACCATGCAGGAACTACTTTTTTAAATAACGTTCAATGTGAACAAATGAAACAAAAAAGCAGTTCAAGACCCCAGCACAGGACTCGTGCTGGTTAAATTTTAATTTTCTTCAGCTGCTTCACTTTAATAAAATTATTTCTGTGTCAGGAAGGAGTTTTCTATATTAAAAAATACTCTGAATAAATCACTCTCAGTGTTTATATCCTGCTTGATATTCAGTATTCAGCTGAATTCCACTTTCCATCCTTACAAATCTGGAGGGGGGGGAGAAAGAATGCATTAAATATAGTATTAGAAAATCACTGCTTCCAACAGACCTGACCATTATCTCAGACACAGCTTTCAAAAATGCACTCTTGATACCTAATTAAAAAAAAAAAACTTTCATTAAATTACTTTGTTTAAAAATGTACTACATTACTCAAGTTTGAAAGTATTTACTGCCTGTCCCTATGATTTACTAGACAATAAAAATTAAATACATTGACTATACTCTAGTCTAGGGCTCAGCAAAATATAATCCATGGGCCAAGAATGTTTTATAGAGTTGTAAATGATTACATTCTAAATGGTTATATAAATATGCTCCAACACCTCTGATTTTGCCACATGGCTCACAGAGCCTAAAATACTTACAATTTTGCCCTTTGAGAGTCTAGTCACACAAAGATGACCAATATTCATGGGAATGGGCATACAAATACCCAAATATTTAATAAATATATACAGTGGTTTACATGCAAAACTGGAAGAAATTATTTGAGTCAGGGTACATTATATATAAGATGAGACAGTCTATACTTTAAAGGTCAAGAACAGCATTTTAAAAAAACTATCCAGAATTCTGGAGGGGGAGGTAATCAGGTTTATTTATGTACTTCTAAATTATTGCGGTTTTTTTTTTTTTAGTGGAGGTACTGGGGATTGAACCCAGGACCCTGTGCATGCTCTATCACTGAGCTATACCCTCCCCCACCGTTCTGGGAATCAACACTTAGAATGAGCGAGCAAACACACACACCTGTGAATGCTTATGACTAGATTTACAAATTTCAATAGAAACTCTTTTTGTGTAACTGAGTGATGATAAGGTCCTTATGTTTCTTATTTCTTTATGATTTATTGGGAATGCAAAGGTACCTATAAAAAAGTCTGGCTTTCCGGTTTGATGGTATTTCTAATTTCATATTAAAGGAATGTTTTCTATGTACATAAAATAGGATGCATTTTGTATGTGAATAAGTTACAAAATTACATCCAAACCATTAGGTCAGGGATGCTGCCTAATTTAGAAGACAATATACAAGAAGACTTCAGGTCATGAAGAGTTGAAATCCTATTTCTTAATATAGTAAGTCAGCTATGAGGTTCTTTTACCTTTTAAATATTCAAGAAATTAGTATACTCAAAAGCTTTAATAGAACATTAGTCAACTTATTTATAAACCGAAAGATGGAATAGTAAATATTCCCCATTAAATGGAACACTAATAGTAAGTTCATATTTTATACATAAGCAGCTTAAGTCAATTCCCAACTTTTTGTATGTAAAACGTAACTTGTATTGACCATGGTGTCTATAAAGTTTCTTTTAACTCCTTTACTTATTTACTCTCATGTGGAGCACATCTGTTATCAAAGTGAACTAACTTACCTTTGTCCTTTCAGTGCCCCTGCCTTAAAGCTAACTTTGACACTGTTCCTTGTGATTTCTTCTATTCAATGTTTGCATCTTTGTTAATTCTTTAATTTTTCCTTGTATTTGTATAGAAGGGAATTTCTTATGGAGAATATAAAGCTGTGTCATGGAGAGAACAGTCTTCAGGTATAGCTGGCTCTGGGTTTGAGTCTTGTATCGTTTACTGACCATGTGGCTTCTTGTGTCATTTAAATGTCCACAAGTCTCTCTTTACTCACTTTAACTTCACCATACTTCCTGGCACATATTAACTACTCAGTAAATGATAGCTATTTTTATATATCCTGTCACTAGATTTTAAAAGTCTGAATGTTTTTGCCTCTTAATGAAATACCTTCATGTATTCACACTCAAGGTCTTCTTTCTAATCATCTTAATTTTATAACACGCAATATTTTTTCTTGTTTTGTGCTCTGAATTTATTTGCTTTTATTTCACCATCTCATAGCAAATGCAATAATGCAAAACACTACGTAAGCAAAATTAGAAGACAAAGCCCCTACTTTTAATTGTGCTGGTAGCAGGGAATTTTTGTGGTGGTAGTCTAGTTCAGAATTGCTTTCTCTGTGTGAACAATCCCATGACACTAGTGGAGGAGGCTGATCCTTCAAGCTCTGTTTTTTCTGACCTTCCTATGCTGGCTGACTCTGGAGCGAATCTCTCTTTCCTAGGAGTTGCAGGACCTGAGTCATGTTAAAAGATGCCTTCCCAGGTGAAGGTGCACAGCAGCTCAGACCGCTGAACATCCCAGTCATCGTTTTTGTCTTGGCTGTTTCCAATCTCCTTTGACTCCATGATTTCTTCCACTTTCTTCCCAATATGTTCCTATTTCACTCAAAGTGGCCTGGGACAGGTTGCTATTGCTTAAAATCAGAACTACCTTATAAATATCAGTAACCTTAAACTATCTTACTTGACTTTTTAAACCGTTTGTCTAATATTTGAGTGCTTATTGCTGAATCATTAGTCTGTATGTGGATTGTATCTTTAAAGATATTAATCAAGAAGAAAAAATAACTCATATTTTTGAAATTCTTGCATTATCTGTTAACTTTACATATTTGACAAACCAATAGGACACAGAAATCTTTTTTTTTTAAAACACCTTTATGTGGTATAATTCCTGTACAGTAAACTACACATATTTCAGTTGTACAGTTTGATGAATTTTGATAGCTGCATACACCTATGAAACCACCACCAAAATAGCTAACAAGAAATCTTTTCTTTCCAAAGATCTATAGAAAAGGCCTTACTATTAGACTGACTTTCAGATGCCCAGGCAAACTGGAAATTCTGCCAATATTTTAAAGGTTCCACAGGTAATTCTTTTTAGTTTGGGACTGACTGTTGTAAACTGCAGTGCTGGAGTGATAAGGGTTGAGGATTTTTACGGTGACTCACTGCCCCTAACTAAATTGTATTCTCTGACGTATCAGTTTGCTTAGACGTTCACTTATTGTCTGTAGAGAAGACTTTTTTTCATGCACTCACTGCGATCAGTAACAGATGTATGAAACTTTGTATTGTATATAATTTAAAATTTCTGTACATTATGATGTTTTGACACCTTAAACCTTTCTGGCTGGCGAGAGATTGCCCCTCCTGTGACAAGCCAATTGTGAGACAGCTAGGGGCCCAGCAAGCTTCTGATACACAAACTAACCAATCCAGAGCCAAGCCCACTCTATCTGGCCCCTGAATCCCAAGAAGCAATATTCCTCTGCCTGAATCATCTCAGAGCCAGGCACCAGGCTATGAGCTAAAAACTGTGCCAAGAGCCCAAAGACCACTGAAAATATTCAAACTGATCAATCTTAAGCTGTTTACCCTGACATGTCTTTCCTGCAGAGATGCCAATAAAGCTGTGGCTTAAGCACCATCCTTGCTCCTGTCCCCTGCCTCGTGACCACCCTGGTGTTTTGCCACGTGGTCCTGTGTGGCTTGCTGTGCCTCCTGTCCCTAGGACCTGTGAGTACAATCAACTTTGTTTTTCTAAGTCTCCTCTTGCAGCTGTACCTGACTGACCATCTCATAAAAGAAAATAAAACAACCTTCTTCCCACCATCTTTCTCAGTTACTATTTTAAACATAGCTGGAGGCTGAAGTAGTTACCCAAAACTGGACACTACTCAAATTCCTCAACAGAAGAATAATGAAGAAATAAACTGCAGTACATTTATACAATGGAATACTATCCTGCAATGGAAATGAGCTACAATTACTCACACAGTGTTGAACAAAGCCACACACACACGAAAGCATGGACTGCACGACTCTATCTAAAGTATAAAAATGGGAAAAACTAATCTATGCTCTTTTAAGTCAGGGAAGTTGATATCCTTTGGAGAGGGGGTTGGGCAGTGACTGGCAGAGGTATGAGAAGCCTTCTATAGGGCTGATAATGTCCTATTAACACAGAAGCAGTGTTCATTTTGTGAAAAACTTGTATGTTTATGAAATGTGCCCTTTTCTCTATGTATGTTATATATTAATAAAAATTAACAACAAAATGTGGTGTATACATTACAACAGACTACTACTCAGCCTTAAAAGAAAGGAAATTTTGACACATACTACAGTGCTCATGTACCAGGAAGACATTATGCTAAGTGAAATAAGCCGGTCACAAAAGGACAAATACTGTATAACTCCACATACGAGGTGCCTAGAGTCGTAAAATTCACAGAGACAAAAACTCAGGTAGTTGCCAGGGGCATGGGAGGAGGGGAGAAAGGGGAGCTGCTGTTTAATGGGTATAGAGTTTCAGTTTTCCAAAACGAGAAAATGTCTGGAGATTGGTTGTACAATAGTATGAATGTACTTAACACTACTGAACTGTACATGTAAAAACAATTAAGATGATTAACTTTGTTATATGTATTTTACTATAATTTACTATTTATTTTTAAGTTAGTAACAAGAAACTACTTTTTGCTGGAAAAATAGATATCCAAGTATGTTAGAAGTATATAAAATTGGGAGCAAATAGGCTCTTAGGTGAGGCCTGCAGGAGACCCTCCTGTAAAGTATATGCACTTCAGAGCATAGACATATGGACAATTATATCAGCCAACTGGAAGCAGAGGACACAGTCTACAGAAGGGAAAATGGAGAAAGGAGGTCACACGTCACACACTCTAAAAAAAGTTCTTAGGTTTGTCTAGACAGTTACCAACTTTGATACAAAGATAAGTATTATGATTACTTTATGAAATACTGGTTTATTCAACAAGGACAATATTTTCTTTGTTTCAAGAAACGAATGAAAATATGAGGGAAAAGCTACTTCCTATGTATGTATTTCAGCTACTTGATGTAAGAAAGCTGGACAGGCTGGACAAAAACACCTTATTCACATTTGTTACTGGTTAAGTTTTGACAGCAGAATCTCAATACATAAGCTCCAAATAAAGGATTAAAATCAGTTAAGAAAGTGTTATTTAAGTACTTCTTTAACCTACCTATTTGTTCCCCTAAGATCAGGCACTGTTTTGGTATTGGGGCTCCAAATACCATTCCCCGAAGTTTATCCATTGGAGGAGCTTTATTCTGAAGGCCCCCAAACTTTCCATTACTTCGAATGCGATCTCCATCTCTGGTCAGCAGTGTAGGACAGTGTGTAATTTTAACAACCTATTGTAATTAAATGGATATTAATTAGTGAGTCTATAAAACTTATTTCAGTTGCTCTAAGAAAGGAGAAATCATTTAGGGATTCAGAGATAAGAAATGACATGATCATGGTAGTATTTTCATACAATTAATTAGCTAGTGATGTGTAAGATGACTGGGGAAGAAAATGAATTACATTACCTCTCAAGTGTTAGCCTAATCTAGAAGAGTGACAACACAAACGGAAAAAAAGTAAAACTGATGATCTGACTGATAGCTTGACTGACAAGAAGAAGGAAGAGAGAGGGACAAGCCAGAGAGCTGTGCGCTTCTGAAGCCCAAGTCAGTGTCGAGGCAGTGTCACTAGCAAAGTTTCCTTCTGTTAGATGCAAGTGTTCCAGATCATCAAAGGACAGCAAAAAGAACATTACATTAGACTGAAGAAAATACAAACTAAAAAGCAAAGGGATGCATCTTCAGAGGACAATACTATGATTTCAGTTGCAGGAAGAAAAAGAGCTAGTAAATTGAGAGTTGGGGAAACTAGAATTACGTGGTAAAGCCTAAGTCATGGAAAGGGAAGTAGAAAGTGTTAAGAACTAAATTCTCAAATGACTATAACTCAATAAAAAAAAGTTTATATATATATATATATATAAAAAAAAGTTTATATATATATATATATATAAAAAGAACTAAATTCTCAAAGAGAAGTCAGAGAATAAAAGGAAAACACTGGATTTAATATTTCATAATCTTTAAGAATGTTCTTTCAAAAAAAGGTCTAGGAGATACACAAAAATAAAGTTCAACTTTACTGGTAATGAAGCAGAACTGAAACAATTTGAACTGGAATTCAAGAGATATTTTCATTACTCAAAATGTTAAAATACACATGCACACCACATAGAATGTTGGAGGAAGGGTCTTGTACTAATCTGCTCTGGGACAGCCCTTCTCAAAGCAAATGTGATAAGTGTTAAAAAGCTTAACATTTTGCATGACCCAGCAATTCCACTTCTAAAAATATTCTGGAAAAAACATCACAGATGTGAACAATGTGCACTGAAACATTGTTTTAATAATGAAAAATATGAAACTTACACATCTCAGTAAGTCACATAAATAACAGCACATCCACGCAATGGAACAGAATGCACACATGAAAAATGACTGAAGAATATTATAATTTAGCAATATGTAAAAACACCTAATCTAATCTAATATTGAGGATTAAGTAGTTTCTGAATTATAAAAGATTAAATAAAATTTGATTTTTAAAACAAAATGAAAAGTAAAAGGAAATGTAATAGGAAGTCATGACTAGTATTTATTCTTTTAACATAATTCTAGGGTACTTTACAGTGTTTTCCCATCAAATTAAATACTTTTTATAAAATTTAAATGCAACAGAAGGCCTGTTTGAAGAAAATCTGTGGTTAACTCTTTGGTGAAATGAATCTTTTAGTCACACAAACAATCACACCTTACTATCTTAGTTTTGGTCTGGATTTATGTTTTCTAAAAGTGAACATTAAAAATACAGACTGGATTCACATACTATTCATTTATCAGGATTCAGGCAATTTTTTTTTTACACAGTTTTTATACCACTTAAATAACAAACACACTCAGATTTCTTGTCTACTCTCTTGATAACAGACTGACAGTACGAGTTACAAGCCTCAGGCAGAAAACAGTTTTTCATATCTCAAATGGCATGGGAGGAAGGGGGAATGAGGAGTTGCTATGTGCTGGGCAGTGTTTCCATTTACAGAAAGAAGGGCGTTCTGGAGATTGGCTGTACAACAACGTTGATGTCATTAAGACTACGGAACTGTACAGCTAAAAATGGTTCAGATGGTGAATGCTGTTATGTGTATTTTATTGTAATTTACCATTTACAAATATTATATCTTCAATCCTCTCTAAGAGTATATTAGGACAAAAAAGGTGACGACAGCTTTTGCAAATTCAGTCAGTGAACAGCAGTGCTATGGCTCTAGGGCAATACTCACAACTGCTGTAAGGATTAGGAACGGATGGAATCAACAAGGGGTGACGTGGTATAAATGGCATGAAGAGTTTAGGAAGAGAAAACAGTAACAAAGACTACTAAACCTAACAATGTCACCAAGAGATGTCATAAAAGCCTTTCCTTAGAAGAGATTTAAAACACAATTTAATTGGCAGAGTGACGTATGACTTCCTTTAAACCTCTGGAAGCGAAGAAATCAGTATGTGCTCTACCCATTATGAGGAATAAATGCTGCACCTGCTTTTGTCACATATGCTTTCTAACATTTTTCTGAAGCTATGAATTGGTGTCTTTCATCAGTTCTAAAAAGTTTTCAGCCATTAGTTCTTCAAATATTGCCTGTGATCCTTTCATCCTCCTCTTTTTGGCACTCTGATTAGACTTTTATTTTAGATTTTCTCATTCTATCCTTCCTCTTTGGGCTACATCTGGCTCATTTTCTGAACTACCTTCCAATTCACTAAATTCTCTATTAAGCTGTTAAGCTTTTTATTTAATTTTTATTACTTTTTTTTATTTTTAGATGCTCTATTTGATTTTTTCACATCTATTTGTTCTTTTCTTATTTCCAATACTTCCATTTCTAAAAATATATAAAATATACTTTAAAAATATTTGCTCTTATGTTCTATATGAAAACTATTTCAGGTTTAAGTTACAGCTGAATTTTTCAAGAGAGACTCTGTGTTTGCCCTGATCAGTTATCTAAGGCCACTGTCAGTCCAGCACCATATGAAATCAAATGTTCACCTTGAGGTTTTTCAGACCATTCAAGTATTATGAATGCAGGCTGCAAACAGACACAATAGGTAATTTGTTTATATCAAGGAAGTCTCTAGGAAAACAGATTTTTGCCTTTTCCACATACTGCCAAGGTTTAAGAGAGACAATTTTCTTGCAGTCTCTAGAGGCACTTGGAGTTCAGATGGAAGTGGCAAGTTAATTTGTTTCTTGACCCTTATATGAAGGCTTAGCCCTTTGTGAAGTGGGAATCCAGATTGTCACGAAAGGGGTCTCCTATCAGATTCCTAACTTTGGTTGAAGCCCTGGGTTTTGTGTTTTACCCCATGAGCCTTTCAAGGGAGTGAAAAATTGATGCTCAAATTCAGTTAGTTTGACAAATGTTCTCCAAGCAAAATCTGGCTTTTGTGGTAAGTTCACCTCTCTGGGTTCCTACCTTCACTTAGAATTCTTACTTTCTTGCCAGTTCACACAGTAAGATATAATGACATATAGCCAGAAATAGCCTTTTGAAATGGCCTTTTAAGTTCATCTCTGCTAGAACTTCCTCTGGCTATCTGGGCTGTCTAGACTACCTCTGCATAACCCTCAGTGCCTAGCAATGGAGCCATTTACTGGGTCATGAGAACGGGTCTCCTGAATGCCCCATTCAATGCCACACACAAGTAGCTGGAAACCAGCTATGATACAAGTATTCTCACTACAGGTACTGGCAAAAGCTACAAATCATGGTCCCACCACCCTACTCCCCAGAGCTGGCTGTTCAACATTTAATAGCATACCACTGTGTCTCATACACAGTAAGTGTCCAAATAACTGACTGAACTCACTAGACTCTTCCAGTTTTTACCCAACTTGTTTATCCCAGCCTCACTAGTAAGCTTCAGCTCCTAACAGATCCTGAGTTATCATAAATTTTAATGGGTATGGTTTTTAGTCTATAATCAGGACATAAAAATATGCTACTCACCATCAGAAAATAGTAGTTCCCCCGCCCACAACTGTTTTCTGGTACAGTATATTACAGCCATTATTAGGTTCACAAGGAGCCATTCGTGAAGATGCCAAATACTGTTCCCTAATTAGTAATTTAGTCTTCAACAATCTCGTTAATTTAGCTCTCCTAAACTCAAGATACACTTATTACTTCTCCTTAACTGGGCCCAAAGAAAAAGTGCTCTGACAAGTTCTAGTTCTGCCATGAACTAGTAGTATGACTTGATACAGATCCACTATTTGCTTTGAATTTAAGGTTTCTCATCTAGAAAGTGAGAGTAGATGGCTTCTAAGGTCTCCATGATATCAGAATACACTACAGATACTGATATTGGCTCATATTTTAAACTGGCCTCTGTTTTCTCTTAAAGATCTGCATTCTTACCCATTTTCAGTTATAATAATTGCAAGCCTATAATTTCATACATGTTTATCACCTGCCATTTTCAAGCCCCTAACAGCATATTTATAAAATTAATATTTCTTGTGTATCAAAGAATTCAAGACCTTTGGACTTCAGTTCCAAAGAGAATTTCCTCTACTGAAATTTTACTTAATTTCTTATTTTATTATTTTTTTCAGTCTTAAAACAGCCCCCCTCTGAAGGCCCTTCTTCACAGTAGACTGCCTTTCTTCCCTCATTAAATAAAACTTGAAATAGAGAAGGGATAATCCTTCTTAATATGTACAACAAATTCTCCCAGCTTGTTTAAAGTACATAAGCTTATTTTTAAAAGAGCATCCTCTTATAAATATCATTTTGCAACTTTTTAACAAGATGATAGATTTTGTACATCATCCTTGTTAGGACATATCAATCTACTATATATCTTTTTAATAGCTACATACTCCTCTAGTGTATAAATTACTGTAGTGGAGTTGCACAATCCTAACTGGTCAATGTTTGGACTACCTCCAAAGTTTCCCATTAAAAATTCTTAAACATTCTAATAAGTATTCTCGTACATAACTTCATATTCATATGGAAGTGTGATGTAGGGTAAGTTATTTTAACATTTACTGATGGTCTAAAGATGGCTGTAACTTCTCTGTCCCTCCCATGGAGAGAAGGGAGTCTATTCCAAACTCCCCATTCCCCCATTTGGATCTGGGCTAGCCAGACTCTGACTAAATGAATGTACATTCTGATGCTGGGACTTAAGAGACCTGCAGCTCTGCCTCCACTGCTGGAACTTCCCTTCTTAGAACCCAGATGCCATTTGAAAAAGCCCAAGCAGCCGCAAGGAAAGGCTCATATGAAGAGATCTTAAGTCTGCCAGCCTACAAACCCCATTGAGTACTTAGCCACTATCAACTAGTCAGTACAAGTGGGAGATAAACTATAGGAACTAATTCATTTTCAAAAATAATTTCAAGGAAATGTTTCCAATTCAGAACTTGCAGGGTTGGACTGTTTTTCCTCCCCAGCCTGTTCAGTTAACAAAATGTTCTTGAAAAATAAATGGAGAGCCTCAGGGCTAAGATCAAATCCAGCGCACAGCCAGTAAAATGTGGCCTCAGAGTCAAAACTAAGTCAAGGATGTCCCTACGTTAAGACTTCAGAAAGACTGAAGGCATTGCTTTCTAGATCCTCTTAGCTAAAAAAAAAGTTTCTGAATACCTTAATGGCATTCCCACAGCACCTGCAAGTGAGGGTGAGAACATTAACCCCAGCACAAAGCACCAGCTGAGCCTCTGGCCAACTCCAGCTGAATCCCCAGATGGCAACCAGCATCAACTGCCAACCGTGTGAGTGAGGCATTTGGAGCTTTCACCATCCCAGTGAACCTAGCCAACATTACTTGGAGAAACCCACAGAAACATGGGAACTAATATGTTGTTACTGTTTAAAGCCACCAACTTCTGAAGTGTTTTGTTATGTAGCAACAGACAACTGAAACATTTATACTGCCAAACCACTCTCCAAAGGTGATATGGGTTGAACTGAGGCCATAAGAGTGGGATCTAATCCAGTGAGTAGTGTCCGTATAAGAAGGGGAAATCTGGACACAGATATGCAGAGATGAGAACAGACACAAGAAGAAAATGACCATCTACAAAGCAAGGAGAGAGGCTTGTAACAGATCCTTCCCTCACAGCCCCTGCAAAGAATGGATCCTGCTTACACCTTGAATTTGGATTTCAAGCCTGATGAGCTGAGACAATACATTTCTGCTGTCTAAGCTACCGGTCTGTGTACTTTGTTACAGCAGCCCTAACAACTAACACACAAGGGCTGCACCTAATTACACTTCCTCCAACACTATCTGAGAGTATTTTTTTTCAATCCCACCATCAATAATACCGATTTTGAGTCTTAAAGACAAGTTCATAGCCCCCAAACATCTCATTTTAATTTGCATCTTGGCAAATTCACTCACATATTTTGCCCAATTTCATGCTGCTTATCAATTTCTAGGATTTAAATTGGTTTTGACAAGGTTACTTAGTCATGGGCACATGTATCATAAAACAAAATAATTTCTATATAGGGGTCTAATATATTAAGATTTAAAAATATACAGTAAAATTGGAGCTGTAAATTTTAAAAGAATTCAAATACATACCTCTTTTCTATAATGATTGGCAGCATCCAAATTATCCAAAATAATGGTGTCTCCTAACAGCATACCAAACACTAAAAAATTCAGTAAACAAACTGAGTGCCACTCAAATAAGTAACTTTAAATTTAGTCATGTTATAAAAAGGTAAAAGCAATTGGTGCAACTTAATAGTAAATTTTATTTAATCTTAATATATACAAAACATTTCAAAAAACAGATTTTAAAAAGTATTAACACACATTAATTTTAAAATTTTTCTTAGAAAGAATGCTAACATTAGAATTTTATTCAATACTTTCCTAAAATAGGAAAAAATAAGCAAAGTAAATAGTAATAAAACTATCACTTTTAAGCTAAATAACATAAATTTTCATAATCAATATTTTATATACTTGTATCACAAATGTAATGTCTTTATAAAATAAAGTCATCATAATTTCTTTTACCTGTTTCACAATGTTCTACGTTATCTGGAAATGTTAACAAATCTCGAGCAAAGACGGGATCTCCAATGGGCTTAAAATACAATTTTCCATTTCGGTAATGAGGTAGAGGTCTGAATGAAAAGAAACGTTTTTAAAAATATTAAACAAAACATGCAACTTTTCCCCTCACATCTTATTTTATTTTTTAATACAAATTTAAAGGTTACACTTCATTTATAGTTATTATAAAATCTTGGTTATGTTTCTTGTGTTGCACAATACATCCCTATAGCCTCTCCTACACCACAGTTTGTACCTCCCACGCCCCCACCACTGTACTGCTCTCCCCCATCCCCGCTGGTAAACACTAGTTTGTTCTCTGTAACTATGTGCCTGCTTCCTTTTTGTTGTATTCACTAGTTTGTTGGATTTTTCAGATTCTATAAGTGATTCTATACAGTATCTGTCTTTCTCTGGCTTATTTCACTTAGTGTAATGCCCTCCAAGTCCATCCATGTTGCTGTTGAGTGGCAAAATGTCCTTCTTTTTTTATGGCTTAGTATTCCATTGTGTGTGTGTGTGTGTGTGTGTGTGTGACACATCTTTATTCATTTACCAGCTGATGGACACTCAGGCTGTTTCCTTATCTTGGCAACTGTAAATAACGCTGCTATGAACACTGGGGTGCATGTATCTTACAAAACATGTAACTTTTAATTAAAAAAATACTATGAGAAGCATGAATGTATTACATATCTCTGTGATTAGTTAATCAACTCCCCATGCACAAGTGATACTCCTAAGTGATTAACTATCAGCCTTAGAAATGAAAACAATATTTATCATGTGAAAATATCTCCTTAGTTTTACGTGTACTACTATCTCTAATTAGTTTGTAAAATCAATATAAACTAACCTTCGTTTAGTTTGACACAGAAAGGAGAAAGGTGACCTCTCAAGCTGGCCCTAAATGAGGATGCCAGTGACGTATGACTGTCCATGTGGAGAGTGGTCCTAGAATGGAGGAGGGAAGGGAAAGGCCCAAGACTGCATACGTGGAGGGAAGGAGCTTAGTATGCCTGCTAGCTGCCCTCTCACACAGTGTACAGGATGAGCAGCTGCAGTCCAGAGGGAAAATGAGATTCAAGACATGGAAGCTGACTGGGGTGTCCATACAAGAGTACATACGGTACCCTTTCCCAAATCTTGCAAGTAGGAGAAGAGGGTCAGGATGGCTTTAGAAGCTAGCTAACTCAATCCCATTAAGAGGCACAATACCAAGACAGGGTAACTGGTTTTTAGAGCAAGGATTAGCCTTAAATACCAGACTCATACTTTCTCTACATTGAGGATTCTTAACTTGGTCCTCAGGTTATAAAGAAAAGGGAGGACCTCCTGGAGGGAAAACTATTTTCACAAAACATATTACCCTTACCAACACAGTCATTATGATCTGAAAGGATTTCCCATGTTGTTTAAAGTGGGTCCTGACTAGTAGCAGAGTGGGAGATTTTAGAAGTAGAAAGATTTGAGTTCAAATTCTAGCTGTTTTCTCAGTCTACTTTTGGATTACAAAATGAAACAAAATGTTAGTTTAATGACACAGTAAACTCTTAATATTAGTTCCTATTCTCCTTCAAGTCCTCATTCCTACCCAAATGACAGCCTTGCAAAGCTTTGTTTAGGAATCTGAGAAAATTACTGGTCAATACCCTGTTACACATTTTAATATTTTTTGTTTTGTTAACACATTTCCTTTTAGCTTTTTAAGGTAGATTTTAAAAAACAGTCAAAATCAGAATATACATAAAACTTAAGTTAGATTAAAAATGCCTAATTGGTTTGCATGGTTATTTCCTAAAACCATATTTTGAAAAGCAAATGCTGAAACACTTAAACAAACCAGATATATATTAAAACAAGGATGCAACAACCTAACTAGATTAGGTCTCTTACATTTCAACTTTTCTGATGACAATTCCAATATAGACCCTCTCTACCAAAATGATGGTTGCTTGTTTTCATATGATATAAATAGGACAAAAGATACATATCTATACCCTTGCTTCAAATAAAGGTGCTCCATATTTTGTTAATAATAATGCCATCTTACCATCCTTCCTGCTACAAAGGCCAAATAAATGTTTTGGGTTTGTGTGTGCATGTGCATGTGTGCATATCTGCCATTTATACAAACAACATTTGGTTGGCATTTTAAACGTGGTCAGCATATATGATCAAACATACTGTAATACTGACCTTAGTGAAGTATGTATATTTGTGATGAAGGCAAAAATAATGTAGATAATTTGAGTCACTTCTCTGTTGTAGGCAACGTTTAGAGAAATCATTTTTAAATTCAGTGATTTGATAAAAAAATGGAAAAGATATTTCAGAAAAAAAATAATTGCTTTCATTTTTTCCTAACCTTTTCCAATCTGGAAGAGTCTTCTTATAAATAGAATCAAGGGGCAACACCTGCTGACGACCTTGGGTTTCGTCATAGATACGACGTGCAGCATCAGTGGTCAGGGTGACCACACAGTCCATATCACTTGCCAGATGCCAAGAAATAACCATTGCGGCTCTATCATCTTCAATTTGTGCCAGGTGTGCAATCTGTAACCCATTTTCAAAAACCAAGTAAAAATTTCTTATATATATCTAACTTTTGTATTAAATATTTTAAAAGCCCAAGTCTAAGGAGCAAAAACACTTTTTTTGAAATACTCGTGTGAATTAACAAAAAATTCTCAAGCTGTAAAAACTTACTGGCTTAAATATATTAAACTGTCTCTTCTGCTATTAAAAAACTGTTCCACAGATTAAACTACAGTAAATTTTGCAAATGACCAAATAAAAATATTTGTCATATTATCCGATAATTAACAATGTACTTTCTTTTCTACATTTAATACCTCTATTACTGGAGTATGTCTTAATTAATAAAGTATTCATAAAATACATTTAAACCTAAATATAGTTATATACCATACCCTTCTAAGTAGGTCTTTTACTATAATAATACAGTATCTTTTTAAGAAACCTAAATGTCACAAATAAGAACTGTTTCTTCTGCCTATTTCATGCTGTGGTTGTGAAAGTAGAATAATGTTCACTCTGGAGTCAGATGCCTGGGCTTGAGCCCTGGGTCCGATACTTATTTGTTAGCTATATAACCTTGAACAAGTTTTAAAATCTCTTTGTATCTTAGTTTCTATTTCCTCAAGTTTTAAAACAGAGGTAAAAGCAGAAAGTTGAGATGCATATTAGATGGAAGTTTAACAAGTAAACATAAGCACATATACCACAGACCCTAATACCATTAAAAACTGAAGGTGTTGGGAGATGATAAAAGATACATAGAAAAGAACCAGAATCTAGCTAAAGAACTTACTAATACTGCAAACAGAAATTCTGATCCAGAAAAAAAAATAAAACAGAAAGTTCAGGATTGAATAATGTTAGGATAAAAATGAAAATAAAATTCATTTGACATAAGTTAAAACCAAAGAGGGAAAGAATAGAAATAAGAATGGCATTCTTTCCCTTGGCAGCAAATATGTATAAAGTTTTTTGTTTGTTTTCTTAAGTTCTAGGAGTATCCCAGAATTTACTCATTAACAATTACACTCAGAACTCAGAAAAATGCTATCTTTTTCTCTCTTCTGTTGTCTCACTGTAGTTTGAGTCACATGTCAAGGTCCTGGCTACCTGTAAAGCCATGTAACATGAAAGAATCTCTAAGTACACAAGGCTTAAACTAAGACATGTTAAATTCTGACACAGCCCTCAACAGTAAAAAGAATTATGGAATTAATTATGCACTTCAGCTTAAATTTTACCAAAACCCTATTACGGCAATGAGAGCAATCAGTTCATTGGAAAAAATCTGAAACTACAAAAAAACCTGACACATTTTTATTATAATGTAATTTAAAAACATATTTTAAACAAAAAGAAGATAATAAAATGTACTGCCTCTTAAAAGGCTTAAACACAAACCTTTCCCAAAACATCTCCACTCCCTTTAGTATAGTTTGGAAGAGTACATGATCTTCTAGGTTTCTTCTTTAGTTCTTCTTGTTCTGATATCTTTCTCTTCAAAAGTGCTTCAATGTGTGGCATCTATAATTTATAAAGAAAAATAAACTGCAAGGTTAATTACAATTATTACACCAGGCAGAGAAAATAGCAGAGAAAAACCAACAATGTGGACAACTTGAGAACATAAAGTTATTAAGCAGGCATCAGTTTCTTAAAAGAATATGGCCATAGGAATGTAAAGCACTGTCCTCATTGATTTTTTTTTAATCTGAGAAATATATGACCTATAATAGGATCTCTCCTTAAGTTATACACATAAAAGAATGTAAGTTTTAAAAAAATCTGTTGTCTTTTGTTATTTTCTCTCATTTCCTTTGCTATCACATATCCTGGGATAATTACTTAGGCCTCTTCAATGCAAATTCTCAAGTTGGCGTATTATTAATTTAACTTACTGGATTAGAACCAAACTGTGATTTCCTTGAGAAGAGCCCGCTTCATCATTTTGTCAGCCCACTTTAACGTCTAGTAGTGACCAGACGATAACCAACATATGGCTTAGTACCCAAAAATAAAAGTGCCCATAACATTCCTAATAAAATAAAGTGGTTAAAAAAAATTATAGGCTAGAATTTAACTGAAAAATAAAAACCTTTCACATATACTTGGAAATTGTACCTGTTGTGTTGTAGGAATGTCAATATTATGTGTTTTTAGCTCATTTCGTAACTGGGTCTCTTTTAATTTTGCTTCTTCAACTTGGCCTAAAATTAAAAACAAACAATTTGTGATAGCCCCCAAAATAGAGTTTTGAAATGTACTTTGAATCTCTTTTGTTTTTTCCCTTCTAATGATTGATGCTAAAATGAAAAATAATGACTATTTCAGAAATTTAAAATTAAACTAAAAATCTAAAATGAAAGGTTCACAATACACAAAAATGAAAAACAAAATTAATACAGCTAAAGGAGGTATTATGATATTATATTGCAAATTACAAGTAATTCTGGATAAATTACTTAATCTACATGACTAAACATACTTTATACATAATTGTATAAGGTTATTATAAGAAACAAATAGGACTTTATAAAAATAATTTTTAGAGGGGTGGGCATAGCTCAGTGGTACAGTGCATGCTTAGCATGCACGAAGTCCCAGGTTCAATCTCCAGTACCTCTATTGAAAAAAAATTTTTTAGTGCTACAAATTATGTATTACCTCATTACTCTACTTAGTTCCTATTATCTTCTAAATATCCTTGACCTTGGATAGATATACAAAAGTGAGTACTTGGATGAAGACAGTACATATTTATTGGTTAACCAGTCAAAACTTTGTAATTATCATGACGCCAAAAACCACAGTGAAAAAATCCGACAGATGGGAAGCGATGACAGAGCACAACTCAGCAAGTGCCTTAATGTTATACAAAACACAATTAAAAACTGAAGTAAATGTTCCATGTATTGACTTCAAAATAAGTTACCCATTTCTCCATCAGTATGTGCTGCCCTGTACACCTCCACAGTGTGATATGCTGCAGATATTTTTTTAAGTAAACTACACACAGCTCCATGGCTCAAACTAAACATTAAATCACACATCACCTCTCAGTGATACTGTCATCCAGTATCTTTTGCAGATGCTAGAGCTAGATATAAATATTATTATTGTTATGTCAAAACCCTTAAATTTCCAAAGATTCAGATTTCTAATAAAATTTCAATTTTTTGTAGGTAAGCAGGATATAAATTTATTTAAAACGCAATAACACTTCATCTTCAAAAGATCGAATGAGTAATATAAAACCATCACTACCACCTTTCTGTTGTGTTCTGCAGTTTACTTCTAAGTCCAGGAAAGAAGACAATGCTTGCATCTCATGGTCTCAACCTTCTACCTCACCACTCCCAAAAGCATAATTTTTTATTACCTTTGAACACAAAATGACTTACACTTCATCTCATCAAGAAGCTGTTTGCTGGCATCAAATAAACTTCTATACATTATAATAGACTTAGATAATTGGTCCTTTTCTTTTGTAAGTGCTGCCATTTGTTGCTGCTTCTTAACATCTAAGGAAAAAAGTTTAGATAATTTACTTCAATTTTTAAATTGATTTTTCCAAAAGGTCATAACATGACTAGGTAACTAGTATAAGCCCACGTAAGCAGAAAGCAAAACAAAGTTATCTACAGTACCACAAACTTAAGAGTTTAATTCTCTATTTCCCTAGAAACTTACCATTGTAAAACATGAATGGTAGGATATATGATTCTAATGTGCTTGATAAAGCTGGAAGCCGAGGCTCAAATATAATAAAATACTCAGTGCTATCCTTTCCAGGACTACTTTCTGCCAGTACTAGACTCTGCATGAGAAAAAAGCAGTAAGGAAAAACAGGACTTAAAAAGGCATTATAAATGTTATACATTTCACTGTGCTTTGTTTTCAAGTAAGTGGTAAATTTTAAAGGCAAAAGGCAAAACCGACTGACCTGTAAGATTTGTTAAGCATGCATTAAAACATCTGCAGCACCACACAAGACATACAAATTTTACCTTTTGGTACTGGTTTGAAAGCCAATTTATCTTATCAATAAACAGCTTATGCCAAAAATATATACAATGGAAAATTACAAGAAAAAAGTATGCTTTCTTTCAGACCAGAAATATCAGTAGCCACTTATACCTTGACTAGAAAAATCTTGATTTCAACCTCTTAAGTTGAAGCAGTGTGAAACAGCTGATGGTGTGAAAGTTATAAAAACAATCACAAAGAAATGCACAAAGCCCAATGCTGAGTTTAAGTTACAGCTGTTACTGTGGAAGTAGACCCACCAGTCCCAGGTGACCAAACAAGAGGTCCTGAAAAGCTCTAAAGATTTTTTTCTTAAATATATTTTTTTTATTAATGCACACACAGAGAAACTTGTGATATACTTTAAGACCATAGTATACAACTTATTAAATAATGCAATATAAATAATTTATATCCTAAACAATTTTTCAGTCTTTCAGGGAATATTAGGTGGTAGGCATTTTGTTTTTTAGACTACAATAATAAAATTAACAGAGAAGTAAAATTCTTAAAAATCTAAATTGATAGAACACTGTAGAACAATCCACAAAATAAAATTGTAAGTCCATCATTAAACTAACCACCAAATCCACTTAGTTTCTGAAAGCTGTTTTCAGTGTATTTACATGAATATAAACACATATAAAAATAAAGCTATTTGCACTTAAAAAATATAACATACACTTTATACTTTAGCAATTTGCTTTTAACACTCAATTTGGCCTGTCAATCAATTCAAGTCCATGTTTAAATATCATTTTTTTTTACATTTACACATAGTATAGACATAATACACCATAATACCCTCTCACTGGGTGATGAACATTTAGTTTAGAATTTTTTGCAATTATTTATAATACAGCAAAGAAAATATCTTTCAATACTTTTTTGTGTGTTCTCTAGAACAGAAAGAAATATAATGACTTCTTAAACGTTTAATAGGTAGTTATCAAATATACCTCTAAAAATGCTACATCAATTTATCCTCTCATCATTAGCGTATAAGAATATCCAGCTCCCCTGATGCTTGGCCAACACTTATTATTAATCAAGTATTTTTTTCCCCCTAAAATGATGTATTAAAAACAACCAGTAATTATTGTTTTAACCAGCATTCCCCTGATTAGTACTGAGGTTATGCTTGTTTCATTGGTCATTTATACCTTCTCTTCCATTAACAGCCTGTTCACATTCTTTTGGTCATTTATTTTTCTACTAGATTGTCTTTTTGCTTACTGACTTGCAGTAAGTTCTTTAGGAAGTTTTAAAAATATGTTCAATATATTATATTAATATATTAATCCTCATATATAGTTAAATATAAAATCTTTCCTTTATGTCTTATTTAAGGAGATCTTTCCTAACTCAAAGTTTTACAGTTTGTACTCTATGATGTACAATTTATTAAGGAAAAAGGAAACACAGAGTAACAGAACTGAAGAGAATAGAAGAGTCCAACACTGGATCCATATACAAATGGGAACTTGGAATATGAGAAATGGACACATACGTAGCAGAATAAAGTTAGATACCTTGTTCAGAAATTTCCAGATCAAGTAGGCAAATAATATAAAGAATCTGAATAACACAATTAACAAACTTAACCAATTATAAATTTAGATTATAACTTTAAAGAAAGCAGTACATACTCTTTTCAAGCAAACTTGGAACATTTACAAATACCAGGCGTGTTCTGGGCCAGTGTTTCCTAAATGTCCCTTATGATAAGAACTACCTGCTTGTTACACATCAGATTCCACAGCCCTTCCTTCACCAGAGCTACCAAATTAATATTTGGGCCAGGAGCCAAGTAGGTCCTGAGAGATTTCTGCTTATTCACTGTGATGGGGAAACCTCTAGTGGAAATTCATATGCATGACATGAAGCTCAGATTCCGTATGCAGCTGTGGGGGAATAGCTTAGTCACCGTCTTAATGTGTAAGATGTGTCAGAAACATGTACAGCAGGGTTAGTCATTTCAAATGCCTACGGGGGGCCAAGGTAACAGGACATAGGTAAACAGCATATAGGTAATGGGCTAGGTGTATTTTTCCAATGCAAACTCACTTTGCATGTTCAACATGTCTTTGTTTTTCAACATGTGGCTTTCATTACCTAATTTTTGTTAGGGTTCAAGAAAATTTCACTTTATCCTCCACTATAATACATGTAAAAGAACAAGTATAAATATAAGTAGCAGCTGACACTCGCCCTCAATGTCAAGAGATGAAAAGTAGCATGGATGCAGCTGACTGGAAAATCCTGCTGTCTTAAGAGAATCCTGGCCCAGTATCACCAGACCTTTAGAAATCTCCAAATAAAGCAGAAATATAAATATTTACATGAAAACTCCAGAACTTTATGTGCTGAAAACTAAAGTAGAAATGCTGTAATGGTCAGTCACTGCAAGACGAACCACCAAGTCTAATAGCAGGCCAGGTGCAAGCTGGAGGGTTCCCCAGTCGTAGGCCTAACGTTAAAACAATGTGATATTAGCACTGAACTAGACACTAGCAATAACAACAAAAAAGACATTGAAGAATTATTCAGTAAATGATATTCAAAAATTTAGTGAATAAATTTGAAATAAGATAAAAAGATCAAAGATTAAAACCATAAGAATACCAGAGCTACCACTGTGAATACAAATCCTTCCTTCCTCCTGCTCCAATATAAACAAAGCTAAAATCTAAAACACAAACTCAGAAAAAAGATAATACATAATTACAAAGAAATATTAACATCTTTAATATAAAATTAGGAAGACAGGGATGAATATTCAAAAGAAAAAGAGTTAAGGGACAATCCTTCAAAGGTCAAAAACATGAAAAACGTTCAACTTTCCCAGTAACAAAAAAAATTTTTTTTAAACTATAGGAAGCTTGGTTGAATTTTAAAAACCATTCTACTCAGGGTTGGTAATATGAGAACATACGCATACTTCTGGTGGGAATATAAACTGAAAAGCAACTGGCAATACCTACCAAAAGGCTAAAAATGTACATACCCTATCTCCAATTCTATTTCTAGCAATCAGGTAAGTGCAAAGGATATATATATATATATAGAAGAAAGACGATGGAAGCAACAGTGATAAAAACAAGCTTTGAAAAAAAAATATATATACAAAAAAAACTGAAAAACTAAAACCAGTAGTGGAGCATACTACCCAAAAAAAAACCCAAAAAACAAAAAACAAAAAAACAAAAAACTTACCAAGACTTGGGGAAAAACCCCTAAATTTTCACTTTGAATTGATCAAATAAATTGTGAGCATCAATACAATGACACAGGTTTATACTTACTAGTAAATAAATGTATAAAGGATATGTTAAATAAGATTTTCATGAAAGGACAGTTCTATGATATTAGTGTAATTTTATACCCTCCGCCATGTATGTAAATCATATTCACACAGGACATCCATGCAGTGTTAGTGTATATACAGAAAAGTGTGGAAGATTATACACTGAATTGTTAATCATCAATTATCTCTGAAGAGTGATAATACAGTGATTACTTTTTAAGTTCTTGAACTGTGTATTTTTTATGTAAGTAAAGTTATTTCTATTTTGGAAAAAATGAACATAGACAAGCTATTTTATTAAATTTTTCTTGATACACGTACTTTTTTTAGAGTTTTAAAAATTATTTTTATATACATGTACTTGATTCTTTTTTTTTTTTTTAAGTTTAGTTCACATTTTATTTTTTATTGCTTTGGTTTTTTTGGTTTGGGGGGAAGTAATTAGATTGATTGATTGAAGTGCTGGGGATTGAACCTAGGACCTGGTGCATGCTAAGCAAGCACTCTTCCACTGAGCTTATACCCTCCCCACACCTTACGTGTATGTTTTTACCTAGGCTATGCATTATCCTATTTCTATCCATAGAATGGTAGCTTTTCAATGAAACATAAATATCATTTTGTCACTGACGTTAAAAATCACTATAATCACAGAAAAGAGTCATCCACAGGGAAAAAGAGAGTCTTTCCAGTAGTAACAGTGATCCTGGGTTCAATGTGTAATAGCTTAGAGTAATATCACAAAATATTTCAGCTGACTTTCCAATTTAATGCTATATTAGAACATCTTCAGAGTTACACATATAAAAGAACAGGTACTATAACACTGCAGTTTCAACTATTAAATATAGAAAACTTATCTACCAAAAGAAAAAAAATTACCGTGATTTCAGCTGAACCTTTCACAAAGGGAAATTCAAGTGTTCTCACTTTCCCAATAAAGAGTGGTGTGTCGTCTTCCTCATTAGAACCTTTGATGGTAGCCGTTACAGTGCCAACCAAATCAATTCCAGTACGATTGTTGTAGGCATCCTGAAAGTAAACAATGGAAAGTAACCAATTGGAAGTGGAAAGAAGAATAAATCCAACGAAGGACATGTACAAATCAGAAATATGACCAATTTGTAAAGCCCCAAATATTTGTTACTCTAAATACAGAATTTAATTCTCAGAGTAAGTGTTCTACAGGCAGAAAATCCCAGAAACCATAAAAGAACCAGAGGCTTCCATCTAATACAATGGCTCCCAACTTGCTGTATTAAAAGGACTCCCATTTAAAAATGTGTCCTTATCTATACAGGAAGGGGGTCAAGCTGGGGCTGTTCCCCAAGGCAATAAGAACCCAGAACATTCTGACACAGCAAGACCCTGACATAGCAACTCCTTTTACTCTTTTTGTTTTTTTATGGGATAATAACAGCAAAGCATCAATCCTAGATCTACTAGAAATGGGATAAGATGTTGCATTTTATTTGGTCTTGGATAGATGAAATGAAGTTGAAATGAATCAGAAAATTAAAAAAAAAATCTGTTATGTAACTTCAGCACCTATGTACTGATCTATGGAAGATTAGTTTAAGAACAACTTTTGTGTCTAAAACAAGAAAATAGGAGTTAGTTACGTATTCCATCAGCCAAACTCTTCATAAAGATGAAGTCCTGCCAAAGTGTTTTATGTGTTTTTGTTAATGTTCTTGGCAGCCCTATTGCTGCTTACTCTCTGGGTAACCAGAAGCTTTGAGGAGCTCAGTATAAGTCATGGGAGTAGATCTCTTCAAAATAAATACTTAATTACCTTCTGCCCTCAGTGAAGTGGACCTTGAGGAATCAACTTACTTCCCACACATTCAAAATACATACATGAAATAGGGGTATAAAGTATAATAAAAGTACCTTTTTTAAGGGTATAAATTATGAAAGGTTTCTGCATGAGTCATTTCTACTTAGCATATCTGGATTTATTTTACATATAAAATTATTTATTCTCTATTTGTATTCAAGTATAAAGATATTTATAAATATTTCATTCATCTGCACAAATCTTTCCTATAAACTTAACTGAATAATCAAGATCTGATTCTGTAATAACTACCCTACACTCTTAAACTAGGAATAATTTTTGTTGTTACTCTTTGTAATTTGGAAGTAAATAAACATTACCGTGATATGAAGGTATAAATCTTTGACCAAGGTCCTACTGGCAACCGAGCGAACATTTGAAACAGCTGGTGTAGCTGGCTGAATTTCAGGAACTAACTTCACAGGTTGATTAGGCAGAACATCAACTATAATCTTACAAAACAAAAGAAGCATTCTGATTAACAATACACTGATGGTTTAGTATTTAAAGAGGAAGAGAAGAAATAGAGAGCACATAATAAATGAAAGGAAATATTACTTTAAAACGTACCTCCAATAAACTCTTAAAACTTTAAAAAATGCAGGATAAAAGGCATATCAGATTAATTTTTGACTGTTAACCATCTAAGAACAAATATAGAAACACTTAAAAACACAGGCAATTTTTAAAAATTTAGTGCACTAATGATAATGAATGGAGATGGTGTATGTTAAAACTACCTTAAACTTCATTATCCAGAATCCTAGTACTTGAAATGTTATTAACTGAAAAATTTTCACGTATGATTGGAGCAACCTTACCACAATATAGATTAAAATGTTGACTAATTGAGTCCTTGATATACAGGGGGATGGAAAGGTAACTTTTGCATCAGGTCAAATTAATCAGCATAACTTATATATATTTATTCTAAAATTGCTGAAGATGGCATTATTTATACTTTTCATCCAATAATTAATCCAATTTTAAACAAAACATATCTCAACAAAGCAAGAAAATGGGAAGCTAAAGCTAACTGCAATGTATAAAAGGAGTAAACAAACCTGTTCACTATTAAGAATATTTGCTTTATCCATCATAAAGCCAAACTGGATACAATATGTTCCCACTTTGTTAGGAATTGCTTTATCCCTAAGTTAAAAAGAAAGATAAGATCACTGATAACTTTTAAACGGAGGGGAAGAAATTCAAAGCATTAACATTGCTGTTTCTTGAACAAAAAGTAAATGAGAAAGAAGAGAGTTACTATTACTAGATTCACCTTCATTCACCAAGTATTTCCTGCATTATCAAGCTTAATTCTGGATCTCTCTTACCTGGACACTCTTTCACAAAACATCTAGAACACAAACGCTGGATGTGGCAAAAAGGAAAGAATAGCAATATAAGGTTGACAGAGTAGTAAGCACAAAAACCAATGAATTATGTATCAAGTGAATTTTGCTTAATTTCTACCCAAATTTCCAACTCAGTCTTGCATTTCGGAAAGTAAAGAATATCCTGATCTTTTTATATTGCTTTGTTTTCCATTCAAGTACTATTCTAAATATTTAACTCTCTCTATATTAAACATTTATTGTGATTTAATTACCAATAAAGAACACAGTATCTAATAAGAGACAGTCTTGTAGAATATTTTGGTCACAAACACAATGATTATCTGAATGACATTCTACGGTATACCTTGGCTGATATGTGCAGTGTGGTTCATGATCTCTAAGGTGGCTCTGCATGTCATTCATATTCTCAAAATACTGGCATAATGCAGTAAACAAAGGCTTTTAATATATATCTGAAATGGTATTCTGCACTGCAACACATACACAATCTTGGAGAAAATTATGTAGCCTTTCTCTAAGCCATGTTTCTCTAGGGATAATTCCTAATAAAGTTTTAGTAAGAATGAAATAAGACTTCTGCTTCCAAATGGCAGACCAATCCTTCCTGATGAAGACAACCATACTAAAAAAGACATTTGCCTGAAGATGTTTGAGAGATCATAAGCCAGAGTGAAAAATGACTCAGCAGGATGTAAGACAGTGGGGAGACTCTGGGAGGTGAGTTTCATGTGTAAGGCTGCTTGACTCCTGGGAGAACATTCTAGGAGCAGAGGTGGACCTAAAGTAGACAGGATCCCAAGGGAAAAGCAACTCAGCTTTGAATTATCTCAATCTCTGAACATGGACTGAAATGATAACAGACCACTAGTGGCTCAGACAATGGACAGAAGTAAACGTAAACTGTATCTGGAGAAAGATTAACATCTTAGACTTTAAGTTATTTCTACAAATATTCATAAATAAAATGTATGGTAAAAACCAAACAAACAGACTCATGCAGAGGCAAGAATTAGAATGAAAACCAACAGAAAAGAGACAATCAAAACAGACTGAAAGGAACTCTAGACAGATTTAATAAATTTTGATCACTGCTCAGAGTCATAGAAGACAAGACTAAGAATTCCAACAACGAACTGGATCCTTTGGGAAAAAAAAGCAAACTAAAAATACCAACCAGAAATGGATAATGCAAAGGTGAACTGAACAGCAAATAGACACCAGTGAATAGAGATTAACTGAAGGTAGTTGAGAAGCAAAATCTAGAATGAAAAGAGAAAAAAATGTGGCACAAAGAGGCTAAGAGAGAATACTATAAGAAGGACAAATGTGCATGTAATTAAGAGTGTCAGGAGAAGAGGGAAAAAATGAGGCAGAAGCGGTATTTGATGAAATAACGGCTAACAATTTTAAAGAACTGAACAAAGACCACAAATTCAAAGCTGGCGAAAATCAAATGAGATAAATAAAAAGAAATCCACACATACGCATGTCCCAATGAAACTGGCGAGAACCAAACTCATAGGAACCAAAAAAGAAGACATGGGGGGGTAGAGCTCACGTGGTAGAGCACATGCTTAGCATGCACAAGGTCCTGGGTTCAACCCCCAGTACCTTCTCCAAATATAAGTAAATAAATAAGCCTAATTACACCCCCATAAAACAAACAAACAAAAAAGGTAAAATGTGTGCTTTGAGGGGGAGGCTATAGCTCAAGTGGTAGGGTGCATGCTTAGCATGCATGAGGTCCTGGGTTCAATCCCCAGTACCTCCTCCAAAAATAAAAACGAACAAACTGAATTATCTCCCACCCCCCCAAAAAATTTAAATAGGAGAAATAATTACTTTTCAAGATAACAACAGTTAAGAATGATCATCAATTTCTCAAAAGAGATGATGGGATACTGATGGGTGGCCTGAAAGTGCTGTTAAGAAAGAAACTGACAACCCAGAAAACCATGTCCAGGAAAACATTTTTCAAATATGAAGTTGGAATAAACACATTTTCAGGTAAAAATGAGATAACCTGTCACCAGCAGCTGTGCACTAGAAAGGAACTTCCTCTGATGGAAAATGATCCCAGAGGAAAGCTGTGATTTGAAGGTTCACAGAAAGGATAAATGAGTCAGTAGATCTAAATGAACACTGACTATATAATAATGCACCAGTGCATTTAATATACACAACCACAAAGGTAAGTAATTTGGGAGAGAGAAAATGGAGTTTAAGTGTTCTAAGATTCATGCACAGACCAAGAAGAGGGTACAAAATGTGAATTATCTTTTAGACATTGGTATGTCAACTATGTATGCTGAAAGAGAGAGAGAGAGAAAGAGAAAATAGTAAAAGAAAAAAATTTTACATAAATATTAAGTCGATGAGGAATAGAAAATAAGAATAGTTGGATTAAATAAAAAATAGTAATAGATTCAAAAGCAAGCACTGTCATAATTATATGTAGTATCTAAACTTTTCAATTAAAACACAAATTATTAAAAAAAAATCTGCCAGGAAAATGCAATAATCTAAGTCTGAAAGTAAATAATAAAATAGACTCAAAATATGGAGTAAGTAAACACTGACAAAACTGAGAGAAAATAGGCAAATCCACACTCATACTAGGAGATTTACCACACTGCTAGGAAAGCAGACCATATTTTTCTATATGTATATAGAAATAGCAGTATGTAGATAGAAAAATCAAACAAAATGACTAGACTTTGACCTAATAAACATAAAGACTATACTTCAAATGCAGTATACATTTTCTAGTCCACATGGAATATGTACAAATATTGACTATATACACATACTATAAAAACAAATGTCAACTAACTTCAAAGGATTCAAATTATACACGGTAGGCTCTCTGACCACAGTGGAATTAAGTTAGAAATCACTAAATAGAAGAGAGTAAGAAAATCCCATAATTTAGAAATTAAACAATCTATTTCTGAATAAGCCATGGGTAGAAGATGAAATCACAACGAAAATTAGAAAATATCTTGATGCAAATAATAATGAAAATACAATGTAAAAACACTTGTGACTATTCCTAAAGCCATGATCAGATGGAAATTTATAGCTATATATACATATATACGAATACTTAGTTATGTACACATGTGTATGTACAGACACACACATATATGTATATATAGGTGAAAATAAATGAGCTAAGCAATCATCTCAGGAAGTTTTAAAAAGCCAGAAGCAGGTTCTTTGAAAAGACCTACAAAATTGAAATATCCTGATAAGATTAAATAAGCAACAAAAAGAAATTCAAATAACCGATGTCAAGAATGAGAGATCAACATCAGTCACACTGCATTCTAAGTGACTATATATTATGCTGTACCAGAGTATGTTACTGTGTTCTTAGGCTATGAAGAGTCAGCTACCATTGCAGTGACAAAGAAAAGCATGAGAGAAAAAGAGAGCAGTTAATTAAAATGTCAGTACTATTGCCTATATGAATTTGTTACATACGTTGTAATAAAAAAGAGAACTACAGATCCTACAAGCAATACAAAATATCATGAACAACAAATTAGAAAGTTGATAAAACTGAAAAATTCTTAGAAGATTACAAGTTACCAAAACTGACCATAGATGACACAAGAAATACAAATAGTTCTGTAATTGCTGTATTTGAAGAAAATTAATGCATAACTATCACCTTTCTCTCAAAAAACGCCAGGCTCAGATGGCTTCACTAATGAAATCTACAAAAGATTTAAGGAAGAAACGATGACATTCTTACACAAGATCTTCCAGAGAATAAACTAAGACCTAGGGATCACTTCTTCTAATTATTTTTGTGAGGCATACATGACCTAGATATCAAACCTGGAAAGAAAATAGATACACATAAAATCCAGGCAACCTTGACCCATTAATGTAGATGGAAAAATCCCAAACAAAATATCAGCAAAACAAATCCACTTATATATAAAAGAAGTAATACATCATGATAAAATTGCATTTATTCCAATAATGCAAGGTAGGCTAAATGAACGTTCGGAAAAATAATGTACTGTAATTTATCACACTGAGAAAGAGGGAAAATATTATATATTACCTCAATAGATGATGAAATGTCATCATCTAATGTCAATTCATGATAAACAATAATTCTTTTAGTAATGATTACAAATGACCAATCTAATAGAGACACCAAAATAAAAACCCTAAAGCCAACATCACAGTTATGGGTAAAATGCTGAAACGTCCCCTTTGGACTGGGAATGATATTAGAATAATCACTCTTATCACATCCATTTGACATTTTACTGTAAGATATAGCCAGTGCAATATGGTAAGAAAAAGAAATAAAATGTCTAAGGACTAGAAAGTAATAAACTTCATCATTATTCACAGATGAGTGTGCAAATATTTAAAACTTCATATTTGTTACTGGTCTGTCACAAGAAAACAAAACTCAAGAGTATTTAGAAACACATATAGTAATCTGACATTGCCTTGACAAGTGCACACTGAAAGAACTTTAAAAAAATGAAGGGAGGGAGGGATAAACTGGCAATTTGGGATTAACATATTACAAACTACTATATATAAAAAAGGTAAAAAACAAGGACCTACTGTACAGTACAGGGAACTATATTCAGTAGTTTGTTAATAACTCATAATGGAAAAGAATCTGAAAAAGAATGTACATATACATGTGTATACATATATTTAACTGATATATATAACTGAATCACTTTGCTGTACACCTGCAACTAATTCAACATCGTAAATCAACTATACTGCAATAAAAAATAAAGTACAAAATCACATACACACACACACACAAAACCCATCAGTCTATGACAGATTAGAAATTTTTTAAAAAACAAAAAGTAGTCCTTCAGTACAGTTAGTCTGAAAAAGAACTGAACTAATATAATGAACATTCTGAACCTACTGATGATGATTCGAATAATTTTTAAAATAAGAGAAACCTTAGAGAGGATTCTGAAAAGATGGCAAGAAGTAGGTAGCATCAGGAATCTGTCTCCCCATCTAGACAATGACGGCACCAGTATAATCTATTTTGGAAACCTGGAGGCTATTGAAAGCTTGCCACTTCCAGAAAGCTGGAAGACCTGGATGGTAAATTCTAGTTAATTTTACTCAATTTCAGCTCTTAGCATACACAGTATCAGCTACTCATTGCCCACCTCCCAGCCCCACAGCAGGTAGCTCTGTACATGTTCCTGGAGCAGTCTGTATGGTGCTCACAAGAACCAGGGTAGGCAAAAGTGGATCCTATCCTCCCAATATTGGGAATACAGATTCTGTTTGCTGTTTCTGATTACAGAGTTACAACAAAAATGCTAGCAGCCACTGTTACTGCACTAACCCACAACGTTCCAAGACCTACATCCTCCAGATTAAGCAACTCCTAGGAGGATTTAAAGGGCCAGCACTCTTTCCTGCCCCTCTTCATTTTTCTCTTTTTGGAAGCCAGACATTAAAGGACATTAAAAGCAAACAAACAAACAAAAAATACTGCATACATGGGAAAAATCAGAAAGTGACCTCACTTGCTCAGGAAAAAGGCTCAGAAAAGACCCAAAAAGACCTTAAGTTTACACCTAAGCCTGATCTGTGGCAGAGAAACAGCCTTCAACAATTTAAAAATGAACAAACAAAAAATCCAAAACAATAACCAGCAACCTTGGAGAAGGCAAAGCATCTCAACCAGAGTTACCACATTATTAGATTCAAATGTCTAGTTTTCAACAACAACAAATCGCAAGGTAAACAAAGAAATGGAGAAGTATGGGCCATTGAAAGGAAAAAATAAGCCAACCAAAATTGTCCCTGAAAAATACCTGGTAGCTAATATACTAGACAAAAACTTTAAAACAACTACCTTAAAGATCCTCAAAGAACTAAAGGGAGATGTGAAAATGTCAAGAAAATCATGTATGAAAAAAAAAGGAAATACCAATAAAGAGATTAGAAAACTTAAACCAAAAACAAATTCTAGAGCTGAAAAGTACAATAACTGAAGTGAGAATTTTACTTCATGTATTGAAAAGCAGATTTGAGCAGGTGGAAGAATTAGCAAACTTGAAGATAAGACAGTGGAAATTATAGTCTGAGGAACAAAAAGAAAAAAGACTGAAGGAAAGTGAAGTGAGCCTAAGGACATCACCTGAGACATCACCAAGTGGACCAATAAACACATCGTGGGAGTTCAAGGAGAAAAGAGAGAAGGGGAGGGCAGAGAGAATATTGAAGAATGAGTGAAAACTTCCCTAGTTTGATGAAAGACATGAACATAAATATCCAAGATGCTCAAGGAATTCTAAGTAAGATAAATTCAAAGAGACCCACACCAAGACACATTATCAAACTTTCATAGGATAAAAAAGAGAGAATATTGAGAGCAGCAAGAGAAAGGTGAATCTATTATATACAAGAGATCATTAATAAGATGATCAGCTTTCTCATCCGACAGTCTGGAAGCAAGAAGGCTGTGGGCCAATGTTTTCAAAGTCCTAAAAGAAAGAAACAGTCAACCAAGAATCCTACATCCAGCAAAACTGAAAAAACTTTACTTTTTTGTCCCTCAAAAGTAAAGGAGAAATCACAACATTCTCAGATAAACAAAAGCTAAAGGAGTTTATTACCACGAGACTTGGGCCAGAAGAAATGTTTAAGAGGGTCCTGTAAGGTTAAATGAAAGAAATATAGACAGTAACTTAAAGCCACACGTAAAAATAAAGATCTCAATGAAGGTAAATACACATGCAATCGTAAATGCTGGTAGTAATGTTAACAACAGTTTACAATTATATCTTCTGTTTTCTATACTAGGCTTAAGAGACTAATATATTTAAAGAAATAAAACAAATCAATTATTAGTCCAAAAGCAAAAAAGACATTTCTAATAAATAAGTAAGAAAAACCTTAGACATCATCTATTCAAAACAATTTTTCAGATTTCAAAGTACAGGTCCAGAATAAAGAAGCAACACTCAAAGTCAAATAGTTAATAAAACACTAGTTCAGCTTTTTTACTTTGTAAAACCTTAAGTTTAGGATTATAGAAATCCCTATAAAATAAGATATTACAAAGTGCTCTGACAACGTAATTCCTCTGCTGTTTTTGATAGTTTTGAAAGCAAGTGTATCTATCACAACAGTCTTTCCCAAAACCTTTTTACAACGTTTACAGACAAACAAAACATTTTTTCAAAAAATTTCCTGACCAAAAAATTAAGAGATACTAACATTTTGTATTCAATCATGAATTATTTTTCCCTATTCTACCTGAGAAGGCAAATGTTGCCAAGGATGATTAACTTTGTAACAAAAAATGCATAAAAATATGAAATGATTTGAGAAATACCTGAAGTAGAAGCAGCCATCTTCCTTGTCATTATCTTTTATTTTATTACAGCTAAATGTTTCTGCCTAGAAGAAGTAGGAAAGAAGTGGGGAACGATAAATCACAAAGTTAACACAGTACATTGAGGATGAAAATTTATGTTACCTTCATCAAATGTGAATCCAGATCACATTAGGATTGATAAATACACACACACACACACACACACATTCCTTTACAATGCATGTATGACACCATAGTGAGATTACCATACAGTCATTAAAGGACACACAACAGATAGTTACAGTGGTAACATAATTTTAAGATAACAGCTTGTTGGGGTTGTAAGCATAAAATATATATCAAATTTCAAAGACTTGGTACAAGAAAGTAAAGTATCATTAGCAAATTTTAAAATACTGAGTTCATGTTGATATGGTTATTTTTGACATATTAGGTTAAAACTATATTAAAATTAATTTTACTTTTTTCTTTTTTCACTTTTAATGTGGCTACTAGTTAAACATCATCTGTGGCTAGTGTTGTATTTCTACTTGACTACGCTGCTTTAGACTCTCAAACTGTTCTCTCCACTCTATGCTCCTTTACTCTGCAGTCTATCCATCATGTCTCTTTCAATCACATTTCTTTCTATATTACCTCATTGTGATATTCAGTGGGTTTTTTTGCCTTGTGCTACTGTTCTCCCAGATATACTTTTGAAACATACTCAGATGTATTTTTTTAAAATCCCAAGTGATGGAATGAGTTACTTTCTAGCTCTCCAGTATAGACACACTGCATTTTTACATTAAATTACATTTAATTTTATGGTAAATATAAGAGCTATTTTTAATTTCTGAAATGCTTTCTATGACTCACATTTGCTGGTGGCCGGTTCCCACTGTTAGACAGTTTCCACATTTTCATGGAAATACGTGCTGGATTAATATTTTTAATGATACTGTCATCTTCAGAAATAACAGTAATCATAAAATCTGTAATGGTGAACATTAAAAAATTATTTTCTTTCTAGTTCAATTAGTGGATTTGGCTAAATAATTTTATGTCTTAGGGCATACATCTTGTTTAAACGTTAATAAAATTCTGATGGAGAAATAAAACTATTCTTTAGTCTTCCCCAACAGTTTGTTCATAGAACTCATTAATCATGACAGATAACTCTCTAGTGCTAAATTTCCCACAGAAATCTAATAAATACGTCTCTGCCATCAACAGTCCTTTGTCTTACTGTCACAGTCTGCCATGCAAGATGAAAAGGGTTGGACTGTGGGTACTCAGCAACCTAGAATAGGCCAAACAGTTACAAATCTATACGCTTTATGTATTCTGAGAATGCAATGTTTACCTTCTTTTATGATTTTCAATAGCATATGGTAGCTAAACTATTATTATGTATAATAGTCCCCATATACTTATCATCTGTAATAGTCACTTGTTACCTGTCAGTTTTTTAATCACAAGAAATAGGTCTTATCTCCCCTAACAGATTTCAAACTCCAAGTACAAAGGTTATGTATATATGTAATTTAATTATTTAAAATTATTGTTAATATTTCAATCGAAACTTTCTGGTCTGCTTCTTTCACTCCCTGTAACTATGAATATGAATTCATCCATTCAAGAAAACCAAAGTCTTCAAGAATATTACCTCTATAAAGCAAATACTATTTCCTATTGACTTGGTACGTGCCATATTACACTGAAATCATTTGCTTAGTTGATTGTCTCCTACATTAGACTGAATTCACTGAAAACTGTCATACTCACTGGAACTAAGAGCCCAGTATAGTGGATGGACATTAGTAGGTATTTAGCAAATGTTTGTTCTGAAATATCTTTAATCATAAATTGTGATGTGATGTATTTCCATCCAAAGTAAGTTGAACAGTCTCAGTTCTGTTTGGTTCAACATCGCACCGTATTTAGTAGAACATACCCATACAGTTCTTGACATTTAGCAGTTCACACTTCTGCAGAATTTCACAATTCAGTGAAAGAACAAACACAAACTGAATTACCTTAAGCTATCAGTTTATGTATGAACTTTTAGTTCATTCTTAACCATTAAAGGAATGTAGGATATAGGGGTGAGGGAAGATATACCTAAGTCAAATGTACTTTTCTTGCCATTTAAAAAGCCATAACATGATTGCTTTTTTATCATGCTGAACACTTGGGATAAATAATTTATTCCACTAATGTAAAAGCAGACTGTCACTACAAATGTATTTTAAAACTGAATTACTCACCGGTGAAACTACCCCCTGCTAAAAAGGAAGCATCTTGGTCATATTTAACATTGAGACGAATGGGTTTTTCAGGGTCTGGAAGAATCATTAACTTAATTATAGGTCCTTCTATAGTATTCTTGTTATAGATGGCTTTAACCTGCATAATATGTTCTCCTCTAAAAAGAAAACAGGGGGAAGGGGAGAAAGGGGTTTAAACTGCATTAGTTATTACTAAAAATTCTAAGACAATTTATACAAAGTTTAACTCATTTAGGAAACCTCTCCCTCTCTAATCCTGTCAGTTCCAACTCCTGACTAACACTAAGTAGAAGGCTAGCTATTAGTCTAAACTTCATCAAGTAATAACAAAAAATCAATCTCTATAATACCAATAACTATCAAACTTTCAGTTCTTACCTAGGAGCATAAACACTGAACACTCCCAAATTAGCCCTGCCCCTTTCATCGGTTTTATGCTGTTGGTTTGCAGGAGTGAGCTAGAAGCAAAACAAAACAGTTAATTAGAAAATTCTAGGAATCAAATTCTTTTCTTCTATTACTATTTAAAAACCTCTATTTGCACACACTTCTAAAATCTAAAATTTTCTAATTTGAACTGAAATAATATTGTGATCACATAATCCAAAGGCATCACACATACTGATCAATTAAACTAGAATTTCATGTATTTCAATTATGATGTTGCAGAATTCAATGTTCACTGTTTCAATACCATTGATGTACCAAGTGAAGTTTGGTCATACAAACAATGAAGGTGTATTCCAAAACTGGGGGGTTGTGGGAGACAGCACAGGAGAAATAAACAAATATACATACATAATTATAAGTCACGGCATAATACTATATCCATTGTTACTTCACCTTTCTCTTAGGACATTTACTCAGATGTGCTTTTTAAATCTTTGTTGCAATATTACCTTTGTAGTGATAACCAAGTTTTTACTTTCAAGTAATTTGGAATCAGTGGCCACATTTCCTAATCATTGGTTAGAAGAGTCAGCCTTTTGCAGATGCTTCTCTAAAAGCTAGATCATACTCTTATTTGGTGTAGAAAATAATCACTCTCCCAGAAGCAAGCATTAAGAACGAAAGTCAATCTGCAGTAAATGGCAGCAGTATATCAGACTCTCCCCTAAACCCTAATATCTAATTTCTATTTAGAAGAACTTAAAGATTAGGTAATTATGCAGACAAAGAATGCAACAGCTGGTGAGACAAAAATGAGAAGGAGTAATTGAAATACTAAAAGTCCTGTATTTGTACCTGTCTCACTTACCTTCCAATCCATCTTCTCTCAACCCATCTTTCTCAAAGTATTTCTTCCATCTAGTCCTAAATCTTTGTGGCTAAGCCAGAGGTAAGTCTTCTATTTTATGCTATATAGCAGCAATACTGCAGTCTTTTTTGACAGGCATAAGACCTCTGACCCTGATTACTTTACTTTGAAAACAAATCCACGTGGATCACAAGTCATTCTTGGCACTTTAACCTCCTATATGGCTTTTAAAATCAACTTGTTGGGTCCTGGTAAATTCCTACTGGAATTCTTAATGAACTAATGGATTAATTTCAAGAAAATTGTGTATTTACATAACATAAACTGTTCCCATTCTCTAAAATTATAAAATGTGGACGAATGCCCAAGTCCGGCTGAATACAATCCCAGGAGCTCTCTTCCGTGTTGCCTGGCAACAACCTGGATGAGACAAATGAATTCCCTTCAACCAAAAGAAGAGACTTGTCAAAATACAACTCTGCAAAGGACTGGCAGCTTCTTCCCCTTTCCCCTCGCAGAAGGGCCTTCAACTTTGTACCAGGCATTCAAAGCCCCTGCTAGATCCTAAGTCAGCTATCCTAATACTCATGGAAACAGCTGGTACCTAATCTTGGACTTCATGTATGTACCCAAACATTACAAGGCCATGTTCATGCTTGCCGAATTCCCTAGCACACAACCCAGTATAGGTCCAATAGCTATGCCCAGACCTTGGTAGCTCTCCAAAAGGTAGGAGAGTACTGGTATTCACATGACTCTTTCTGCTTACCCTCAGAGCTTGTAAATTTCCCCAATAAAACCTGTTCCAAACCCATACTGCAAGCCACTGTATCTGCTTTCATTTCCCTTGTCAAAATTATCTATTCATCATAATGTGAAATCTAAATATTATTGGTATTATGTAATAAACACTCAGAACGTTACCCCTTGTTACACTTTTTTCAAGATACAAACTACACTTCCTCAAAATAACTAAAAAAAGTTTAGGTTGATTTAAACTAATAATAAAGATTATATAAGACTGTATTTCTGAAGGAAAAAAAAATTAGAGAAATGTGACACCTAAAGACATTTCCTGAGAATGAAAGCCACAATTTTAAGTAAGAAAATTATTTAAGAACATTTAACACTTACCTTCACATTGACACAACATTGTAAACTGACTCTACTCCAATAATAAAAAAATATATATATATAAAGAAAAAAACCTTACCTTTAAATTGTTAGCTTTTATAAGACTTATTTTAACCTGTGGTACAGGTGCTGGATTATCCCACTGATCACAAAGTTGAACAATGACAGGATTCTGTAATTCTCTTCCATTAATCACTGGGATGGACTAAAACAGATATATTTTAACAAACACTAAAACATATGTGCCAAACAATATGATTACTATTTTTATACTTTTAAAACAATCACTTAATTTATCTCTTCTAGTCACAAATAGCTTTTCATCAATTAAAATAAACTTGTGAAAGTCAATTACATTGTCACAATTGATCCTCTTCTTATAGACATACTTTGATAAAAGGAAAAAAAGCATTTGACACTACTCCCTTCTAGAGCCAGTTAAGAATTCCAAAAATTACATATAGAAGGACTTCAATAGAAACAGAAGCTTATCTTAGGTTCTCATATTTAGCACTGACTGTCTACACTTAGCTCCTCCATCAATTGTCAGCACTCTGCCAGTCTACATGAAGCAGTAATGAAATGCACAGCTTCCCAACTTTTGGTTAAATGGGACTAGTCACTGATAATCTACACTGTTTTGTTGGCTTAAAATGCTTCCTGCTTTTCCCTTACTTCATGTAAGGCCTGTGTAATTCTAGGAATTTGCAGGCAGACATATTAATACTGGATATATCAAAGGAAACACACTGTCAAGCAAGAAACCTGTTAAAGTCCAATCCTCTGTGTCAGATTTTAAAAGTTAAAAAAAATAGAAAATGGGAGAGAACTAGCGAAAAAGCTGATTTATCACCTCTCTCCTATTAATAATGCTGCCTCTGCTTCCTCCGTCCCTCACCTTACCTGAGGTAGTTGGTTACCAAATTAGGTTATGAGGCTGCTAAAAGTAGGAGAAAAATTAATAAAATGTTATGGATAGAACTTTATGTTTTTTAAAAAACAATACCCTTGAAGTTGGTTTAGTTTAAATGCTTGACTACTAAAAAATTTTCATGGATAGACAATATATACTCTATCTGCCAAAGTTTATAAAAAGCTTGAATATAAAACAGTGCTTATGTTTCTAAATGTAGACACATTATTCCTAGTCACATAATTGTCTATCCATCAAATAGTAACTACTTTTAACAAATATCTTTCAGTAAATAACTTTGTAGCCCAAGGTGTTAGTCAAAAATTTTACTGCAAAATAGTGGGGAAAGGAAATATCCAAAATCAAATGTTCATGAATAAAAATCTGCCCTCTGCCACTTTTTAATATTGTCCTATAATTTAACTTTAAGAATTTCAGTTTCCTCATTTATAAAGAATGATAATATATGATAATGTTGTTGAAGATTAAATGAGAGAATATACATATACTTATGTATTTATGTTTTCCTATTTATCATGTTTAGGTGTTAAATCAGTTCTCTTTTTCTATTTAATATCCTGTGAGAGGAAGACAAATCAAGAGTTAAAGTAGAAAATTCTAGGAAAACCAGATATTCAATGATTATGTATGTTTTCAGTCTTATCTACATTTAATACATCTCTTAACACAATCAGAAATTAGTTTTAGGTTTTATTTTTAAACCTTCTGGACTTCTATGGTATCTGCAAATCTTACAATGAATTTTTGAGTTCACAAGCTATCATTATTTTTGATAATCCACTCCTACAAAATCATATAAAGAGATGAATGTGTCAAGATTCTTTCCGCTTCAAAGGTACACAATTATTCCATGACATAGTCAACAAATTCTGACATCATTAGGTACAAAAAAATGTATTAATTTACATAGTATATGTGCTTCCAGATAAGAATAAGTACACTAGTTTTTCCGTGAAACTCGTCAGTCAAGACACTGTTATGGAAAAAAACTTTTTGAAGGACACTGACATACCGGTTTAGCTGTTTTCTTAAACTCATAAATCAAAAAGGGCAATCTCAAAGTAAAGGATAGATATGTAAGCTTTTCTAATTGATCAGCTGCTTTATGGGATAATTTCATCTACTACCATGGTCATGTTGAGATCATTTTCCTTTAGAAAAAAACGTAAGTTTTCATACCAACAGATTAGGCCTTCCTACGCTGTAACGGAATGCCAGAAAGTGAACATTTTAAAATTAAAATTCTAAAAATTTTAACAAAAACTCAAAGGTAACAGATTTGATAGACATTTGCAAAATTACTATTTAAGATTTAACTATTTGCATCGGAAGGTATACTGAAGTTTTTATGGATGTAATGAATGACTTGGTATCTGGTATGCTTTTTAAAATTCTAGCAGAAAGTTTTTTTCTAAGTCAGTGAGAGAGAACAATGAAATAAAATTAGCAAAAATCAGTAACTGTTGAAACTGGGGGTTCATTATATTTTTACTTTTATGCATGTTTAAAAATTTCTATAATAAAGTTCTTAGGATCTGAAGTGCCACAGTATTTGCTGAACAAACGTGAGCACAGTGATGAATTACATAATGAAGTATTAAGATTCATTATTACTTTGTCCTTTTGTTATAGTTACTATTGTTAGTTGTTGTTACTTCAACAACAAAACTTATCTATTTTGATCTACTGACATTCTGAAGGCAATAAGCCATGTGGTGTTCAATTCTTTCCAACAAGGCAGGAAGTTACTTACCTCCTTTAATTCTGGCCAGTCTATAAGGAGAAGTTTAGCTGGTGGGCCAGAAATTAGCTGCACTCGAATGAAGTCAGAAAACTCACGCCAAGTAAAACAAAGATCCTTATTTCCAGGAGGACCTGGAATAAATTTGATGCCTTTTACACTTATACTTTGTGTATTTTCCTAGAGAGGAAAGCATATTGAGAAAAAACAGGGAGATAATGTTTAGTTTTCAGAAAAATGAAAGAAGATGTTGTCACTAATCCATGTACATACAGATGTGTTTCCAGTAAAACAATGGCAAGTAACTTGTACATATGCCAATACTGGTGTGCCATGAATTTCATTTCCTTGAGAGGAGAAAAAATTTCTCTTGAGGGAGAAATCTAGAAGGTTCCAGCTATGTTCTTTTACCTGATCTTGCCCTGATTTCCCTCTTACTCACACCTGCACTGTCTCCTTTCTGTTTCCCAAACAGCCAGGCACATGCTCGCCCAACAACCCTTTGCACTTGCTCCTTCCCTCTGTTTGCAACATTCTTTACCAACAAGGCTTTTCTTTAGGTTCTGCACACAGAACACCTTAATCAGAGGGGTCTTCCATGACCACCTTATGTCATAGCCCATTTTACTCTTCTTCTTAACACTCATTTCTTACCTTTACATGCTCTCCCCATTACAAGATAACCTGTGAGAAGTCAAGAGGTGACTTGTCATTACTCAATCTGGTACTTAGAATGCCTAACACATCATATTAATAGATACCAATGAAACTAGTCTGTAATATTTGCAGTGACTGAAACACATAAACTGATTCTGTACTGGCATAAGCATAGTGGTATCTGCATTTTAATAGAGACCCCCTAATGATTTCATCATCTTAAATTTCCACTAAGTACAAACCTATTCCAACAGATTTTAAAAATCAGAATTAAAATGTCATGTCTTATGACCTGAAACAACTGCTTATAGAAGATTTTCTGTAAAAAGATATTGCAAAATAATCAAAATTAATCTCCTGAAAAACCCACATTAATTGCAGGGGAATTTTTTTCATTTACAAAACAAATTTTCATTAGTACAACATACTGAATGTTCAAAATACATAAAGTCTAATGTAGAATTCCACATTTAATAGTGAAACACCAAATGCTCTTTTAAAGAGGTGATGTCTTAAGTAATGTTGAAAGTTTTTCTGGTTTTACTCCAAATCTTGAAAATAACATTTGCATATGCATTTATGAATTGCAGGTAAGTATAAACAGAATTAAGTACAAAATTCTGAAAGGCACCCTCTAAGGTCTAATGCTAAAATTATCAATGGAATGTACTTCAGAAGAGCAGTATATTTTATGCAGATGTGGAAAAGATTTTAAGAAACAATGACGTATTAAAAGTACTTTTTAATTAAAAAAAAAAACTTTAAAAATAGTGTTTTTTAAAAACAACTTTGGTTTCAAAAAAACCCCATAAGGTTCCGTTTTTTCTCTGCAGAGACTAGGGATAGACTCCTATTGTTTGTTTGAAAGTGAGTCAAGATAGTATCCCTTAGTTGTAAAACAGCAGCATTGACAAAGAAAGTTAACCTGGCTGAAAGATGAGCCACAGGAAGAGACGTGTGAGGCTGTGCTGCGGCGGAGCACTATGGGGCATTTCAGGCCATCCCAAGGAGAGGGAGTCCAACTCTAGAGCACAGAATGCTCATAGGTCTGATGGGGGACCAGAGGATGGGAACTGAAAACTGACACTGGATTTGGTCAGGTGGTACAGGGCAGAAAAACATGATGGAAGTAGCTTGTCTGGGAATGACAATAAAGAATGTAAAAACAGAGTTTACAGAACTCTTCTAAGAAGTTGTACTATAACAAGGAGAACAGAAAGAGGGAAGTTAAGAGGACAGGGATTCAGGACCAAAGGAAATCGTGGGTTTTTGGGGGAGGATGGAAGCAGGCGGGGAGTCGGGTTTAAGATGAGATATTACAGCATGTTTACATGCTAATGGGAATCTAACAGTTGGGGAAAACAAGATGTAGGAAGACAGGTCACAATTTAGAAGTAATTTGTGAATGACGATGGGAGTCTGCAAAAAGTGACAGGAAGCAGAAATTGTTTGTGCCCTGCAGTGGGAACACAGTTATCATCTGCAAAAAAGGTGAAGCTAGACAGCGGAAGAACCTGAAAGTCAAAGAGCAAACCTCATCTCTTACAGTAAACAAAGCACCATTAAGAGTTCCTGAGCAGGGCTAAGATACAGTGAAACAGGGTGTTTCTGGAAACTAGAAAGTAAGAGCGTTAACAGGTTAGTGGAAATAGAAACTCCAGTTAGGAAGGGCAACAAGGAGGTTACTCTTGTGATTATTCTGTCAGGTAAAAGGTGTAATGGAGGCTCCAAAATGAAGAAGACTTTTAAAAATCATTAAATGCCCTAAATGGATTCAACTTTACTTGGGCCTTAGAATTCCTCCTTTCTGATCTACTCTAGCCTGGCAGGTTCCTTGAAGGCTCACTTGCAACATCTTCTTTTCTCAAAAGCTGTCTTTAATCTCTCCAAGAGGAATACATTGTGTTTGTATGCTCGTTTTAAACTGAAATAAATCCACCAGGGTTCTTATTTTTCAAGCTAATTTCAATTAACTGCACAGCTGCAAACTTTCACAACTAGTTTTCTCCCAGGGCATGCTATTTAATGCACGGACTTAACACCAAGAAATTTTATTCAAATAGTTTTTACATGAAAAACTACCTTTATATACATATCAAAATATGTAAGGATGAAATGATATGATCTGTGGAATGTGCTTCAAAGTGATATGTTAAGAGGGGACTGATGAATGCTGAAAGCTGACTCATGGGATCATGGGCATTACTTACACTATTTATCCTATTTTTGCATATGTTCAACATTTTTCATTAATAAACTTATTTTAATGCCTTTTGCAATTTTTCATTGTAAACACTGAAATAAAATCTCTTATTTTTATTCTTCCCAATCTTTTTGTTATATATAAGCTGAATGGAATAGCTATTACAGAGAAGAGACATACCTGAAAAGTAGTCTTCAAATGTGAACTATCAAGTCCAATTCCAGCAATTCCCAAGGCAGACAAAGAACTTGGAGAAAATGCTTGAATCTGATTTCCGTACTGATCTGTAACTATTATAACTATAAAAAGGGGGAGGATGTTTCATTTTAACTGTGTTTTAATAAAAGATACAAACAGCCATAAATACACTTACACACTTCATTAAAATTATACTTAGAAACTCATTCTAACTTTGTTTTCTAGCATATTTCTTGTAAAACAGTAACTATACTTGTTTCTTTTATAATCACTATAAAAATGTCAAATATTAACGTAAGTACACTCATATAGATATATTTAACATGATGCTGATGTTAATCAAATTTTTGTCATTAATATTTGAAGGAAATAATTTAGTATTATGTAATATTCTTGATGTAAGAAAAATACAGGATACATATGAAGTCACTAATATATTTACTTTACATTCGTAATATTAACTATTACTATTATTATTTATAACAAAAGTCAACATTTTTTTCAACATATTATTTTTGTCAAACTGATTTCACAGGTCAGCATGGGCAAAGATAGTGAAAATACTTCAATTTTCCCAATGGTGGATTTTAAAACAGTCATTGTATATAAATCCACAGCTTTCCTTTCAGATTATATAAGCCAAAACAAGAATGTAAGGACGTATTACAGAAGTGCTTTAAAGAAAGGAAGCAGGCCATACCAACCTATTTCTCCTTGAAGCTCTTGGCCCATCTGTACTGTTTTTCCACCTTTTAATTCACATTTTAGATGTTTAGGTTCATCAGGAAGTGGTCTGAAAATGGTTAATAAGTTAAAAGGCCTTACTTACACAATTAATTGTAGAAAAAAATTAGTTTCAATATGCTAAAAAGAAATACATATAACATTGATTTTCTAAAACTTAAATACAGTAACACCCTCTCCAAATACTGTAATCTATATAACATTGCTATTGACACAAAAGGAAACAGAGAAAAGATAGCTGGCAAAGATAGTAGAGAATACTGACCAAAAAAAAAATACACAAGTGTTAGATCATAGCATCTCTGCTGGATTAAAAGGAAGCCAGACAGGAGAGCACTGAGAAGGAAAACAAGTGGGTCAGTAAGAAGGGCTCATCAAGAGATCTGGCCCTGGCCGAAGAGTTGTACATTTGACAATTTTATCTCAAACATGGAACTATTCTAAGCATTGGAATAGTACAGAAATGGGTAGAGGAATCAAAGAGGAAAAGGTCATTGAAACAGAGGTTGCCAAGGAACTGAGAGGCAAAGGTGAAAGATGAGTTTTCCATATCTTTACTTCAGTGTTTCCTTTTTCTACCAGGTGGACTCAACTTTGAAAATCATCACTAACCAATGAAAGAATTCTTCCTTCTGAACAACACACTGACTGATCGATCACACTGTATCTTTTGTATTTTTCATGTTTTTGTCATTTTGCAGGTGTTTTCACTGTTGCTTGTCCTAGGAGGGTTTTCTTTTAATGAAAGTTCTAGTTCTTACAGACACCAGAGGGCCAATTAAGCAGGGGTTATAGTGATGTTAACAATTAGTCACTATCTCTTCAGTGAAGCTTTATTTAAAACCTGTGACAATGTGTACATTAAAAAGCAACAACATGTGTGATCTGGAGGAAAGTACTTTTGTTGCCATATGATGAATTTTGAAATATCTCAAAATGCAATATGTCCACAAACCTTACTGTAAATGCACTTTCCAAAGACACATGATCATCTTGGAATGAAACCTGGCAATAGCGCATATCTTTTACAGATGTTGGTACTTGCACATCAGGAAGCAGACCCTGTAGCAAATGCTCTTTGTTAATCTCAGGAGTCCAATTAACCTAGGAGAAAAATCATGTACTTAAGAATAATATAAAGCTTAATCTAATGCCCTCCTACTGCCACTTATCTTACTAAAGACTCTTCATTATAACCCACACTCCCCAGCTTCAAGGAAAAAGAAAGGTCTTATATGAACAGAAATGATGGTGGTTCAGATATTACTATGATGAAAGTATCTCCTTCTTTGTCTTTGCTGTTAATGTTGCCGTATCTTTCAATGCAATAAAATAAATATCCTTGTCATTTCTTTAGCATTTTCCCACAAGATTATCACTGTGGTAATAATAATATATAAATCAAATCATGTGATCAATTCTGAGAAGTAATAATTGTTTTGTTTTTTTTTAAGAATCTTATCAATACAGGTTTTGAATGAGATCTAGGCGGACTCTTATTCAGCAAGGTGAGAAAACAGAAGTTAAATCCACTGATGTAATTAGCATCCTGGCCACTTGATCCTAATCCACTCTCGGATGCCTTCAGGTCCAATTTTAACTTTACATCTCTTAAACTCCATTTTTAGTTGTTATTTGATCCATTTTTAAAATTAATTACCCTACTGTATCCTACTTTAACTTATAATCATTTCTATTTAAGAATTTTTAGCTCAACTTTATGCTTTTAAGCCTTCTGTAGTTGTAATACCTAAATCACTCATATTCCAATATTTTGATCCTAGTTTATGTTGTTCTAACTTTCTTAGTCACCTTTTTATCTTTTTAAACCATCCTTTATTCTTTACCATACCCTTTTTTCTTTAAGGAAGCAGCAAGCAGGAGTTACACAAAGAGGCTCTCTTCCCTTGCCCTAGCTGTGTTACTTCTTCAGTGAATTCCTAGGTCAGCTTAGGTTGACCTTCCTCAATATTAGAGAATTCTCTAAAGACCACAAAACCACTTTAAGGCGTATAAAATTAATTTAATAAAAGTAGTATTTAATATCCTTTATCGTCGATAAAGAGGGGCATGTTTTAAAATCTTTGGAACCCAAGACGTATATAAACACTAGACGTATATAAACACATTGCAAAATGTGTCAACTGCAGGCCAAAAGCTGAAAGAATGGCAAAAAAGGTTAGATACAGAAAGAGGCTCTCCAGTCAATGTTTTTTCTTAACCTTGATAAGAAACTAAAATGTGGAAACATTATTATTAGAAAGCAAGGAATCAGTTCAGAAATCAGGCTGCTGGCACCATTTTTAAACTACTCACCCTGAAACCTGCTGATAGAGTTAAAAACGGCTTGCCTCCCTTCCAAGCAGGATCAGGATTATTTCTCTTTCAGTCCTCCCTTCCCTCATTAAAGAGGGAAAAACTAAAGTGGCGGGAGCAAGGGTTATTCCAAATAAGATTTTTAAAATAATGTCAGCTGAACCCCTGTTAAATAATTCTCTTAAAGTGTCAGATTCTCTATTTGGAGACTCAGGATAGCTATAGAACAGTACAAAAGAGTCATTTCTATATCCTGTCCCATAAGAGCAACTCTCTAAAAATTTAGTTAACTGAGACCCCTTATATACGGGTCCACAAATGTTGGTTTTCCAGAGACGGGGATGTTTATCTCTAACCATCTTAAAGAAACCTGGATTTTTAGGAAGTTCTTTTCTCACATAAGATTTGCAGTTTTTTCCTTCACACATGCCAAGGAACAAAGCACAGTTAGTTCCATTACAATGCTTGTTTTGAAAATGCAAATTTGTTCAAATGTGATTAAAATATTAGGGAACACTTTCAGTATAAAGCAATTATGCACCTAGTTGAAACAAGCAATGCAGGAATACACAGAACAACATACCTCAAACACCTACCTACCTCAGCTGATTTTGTGTTGGGCCACACATGTCCACGTCTAGTGGAATTTCCACCCCCTTACAGTTAACTAAAGCTGCGATCCTTCCTGCACTCACCTCCACAAGCAAGGTAAACTGCCATATTATGAGAGTGTTTATGAACTTTGTAATCATTTAATACATGTTACCATTACTATTTACGATTAGTTTATTATCTTTTTTTAAATGGGTGACTGATGAAGTTTAAGTTTTACTATTGTACCTATAATTCTCATTCTCCCTGTAAGTAAGCCCTGTCATTTTTTCATTGCACCATTTTACATAGCACAGTGACTAAGGAATGCATGCGTTTCATTACAGCAGATTTAACTGTACTTTGAAAGCAGCAGGCATAGACTGACCACTATTCTTTCAATCAATCATAAGAGGAGTGCTAGAACTCTACTTCATGTGATAAGAATCTAACCATTTAGATTTGGTTAAGTGAGATGTTAAAGTTTCAAAGTATACATTCACCCTATCAAGGTGCAAATGACATATTTAGACGGCAGCAGATACAAGGACCAACTGAAATGACTGAAAATTGACCAAACTGTTTTCTAAGGATCACACTTTCAGAGTGCTATACCAATTTCAAACTGCCAAGTCAGGGGTCTGTAGTCAGCAAATACTGCTTTACCGTTTTCCTTTAACAGATCTTTTATTTAGTGTCTTCAGAATAGCTACAAATACATGACTTTAGTGAAGTGGTGATCCTGACTGCAAGTGTAGAAATACAGTTGGTCATCACTTGAATTTTGTTAAAATCATTTTTCTAAGTACAAATTTGTCACACATGAATCATTCACAGTTCAATCTAGTACATGAAAAAAAATCTTATTTAGCCTGGGATTTTAAGTAACAGGAGTATTTTTGTGTGACAAGCTGCTTCTTAGAGGATACCTTTTAAGACTTGTTTGGAGTCTTCCAAGCATAAAAATGTACAAAATTTTTGCAACTAACCAATCTGCTTCAGATACTTACTTTAATCTTCTCTGCTAAAGCTGATGTTATATGGATTTCTCTTTCTCCTTCATCATACATTTGAAAAATAAGATTATGCATAATATCGCCTGCTATCCAATTAACCTCATCCTGATGTTTGATCTGGATTGCCTTCTGTCCTTCCACACTGAATATCTGTAATCTTGCAACATGGCTACTGGGAAGCAACTTAATGGTCTTCTCCACAGGTGCCACATCTTTACAACTCTAGGAAGAGAGGAAAACACAAGTACACAGTGAATGACATCTGTACTCAAAACATAGTTTTGGGCTTTAATGGTGATCTTTTACGCTGCTTAAGAATTTATTTCCAGTATTATGGGAGATCATCTTATGTACTGTTAACATTCATAGGCTTCCTCATTAAGAGTACTGTTACTGTACTGTTAATAATTCTATATTTTATACCATCAAGTTATAAATCATTAATGAGAGTGGCCACATTCTTAAAACCAAAAACTACCATATTTGGACTTAAAAGAATTATCTTCCATTGTATTTCTAAATATACTTCCAAGTGTTGCAAACTTGTGAAATTTTAATCACATGACAGGTTTGGTCATTTATTAATAATAAAGGTGTAGGAAATCAAGAATTTTCCATAAAATCAGAGACGAATAATTGCCGTAAAATACATTATTTATGATATCAGATTACACTGGAGCTTCTAGAGCTTTTTCAATTCATTATACACTGTGGCAAGTGGACAGAGCTGCTTGTAGCTAGACAGGAACTCAAGATGCCCTGAAGGCTGAGATGGCGTATTTGTCATTTGTTGTGGGCACATCAGTGTTCCAAACATCAGTAAAGGTGAGTTGGTAGGCTACGAAAGTTGATTTTAGGTGCACAAAAACACAACGTTACATAGTTATTTTATAATCCAGGTAAAGTGCATTCCACAGGATATAAAAAATTCAAAATGAGTCTAAGCCTAAAATACCTTTACAATCTTACTTCACTCATGTCTCCTTGCTCATCCAGTCACTCCTATCAAAGCCCATCCATATGAACAACGACATATTTAAAATTCCCACCTCACAGAGTATCAGGCAATAACCCACCTATTACAAGCACAGTTTATTCACCTGACTCAAACTCAAGAGTCACTGCTTTTGGGTAGTATTTTCTAACGGCATTTTACAAGATATACCTTGGTCTCTGTCTTAATTCAACTGATCTGGACCCATGGTGTTCTGCCTACTGCTACTCTGCAGTATTTACATAATTATATGTAAATGCTCTCTTGCTTTCAAGCCCAGATTCCTCCCTAACGCCACACCTTTCCCTCCTGAATCTTCCTGATCTTTTGCAAGATAGTATGTTCAAAAATATGCTGCCCATATTACGCAAAAAAGGAAATGCATAACAAATATTTGAAGATTATCAAATATAACCAGCTCGGAAAGAAAAGGTTAAGAATAAAGTCAAATTGTTTCATTTTAATTAAAAAAATAAAAGCTTTTACCCTTTTGACTCAAGATCTATTAGTTGATGTATGGTTAGTAGGAAAACATCAGTTAATCAACTGATCAGGTTATTCATCTATCACCCACATCAGTTATGAAGAAATCACATTTAGGTATTTTACTTGTTTAAGTATTTGTTACCCATTCAACAATCTTAGGAGATCAAATGCTTTTATCAATTGCTTGCTCTCCTCCACACTGGCTTCACCTTCAGCCATGATGTATATTCAATAACAACAGTATCCTACTGGCACATTAACACAGCAATCTCTTTATATGAAAATACTAATTACTCTCTAAATTATACATACATATTAAATGTTTATATATCCTTCAGTGGTGGTTAAATAGGGATATTGACCAAACTTTCTAAGAAACAAGTGTAAACTATAAAAAAAAGAGAATAAAATAAAACTAACAGATAACTGTTATATTTTAATGTAATAAAAAATTAATTTTAGGAACATGTACTCAATAATAGCTAAACATATTATAAAAGGTTAGATCAAAAAAACTAGTATTTGATACAAAATGTTATTTACTATATCATCTCATGTTGCCTTTTCTTCCCTCTGGCTAAAAGAACTGCAAATATCTCATTTTAAAAAGTCAAACAACTTTACATAAAATATTAAAAGCTGTTAAAGAATGTATGTATAAAGACTCAATACAATATCAATGAGTAACAATAACAACTTACAGGTATTTCAATTTTTGCTTTAAGTGTCTGGTCTTTTTTAATATTCTGAACTTGAATTGGTGGTCCTGATAAAATACTGGTTCCAGTACTACTGCAATCCACAACGTATATTGGAAGGTTTGGAGCACCTGAAAACTATTGGAAGCATACAAAATAACTTAAGACCTCAATCAAATGTAACTGATTATTCAATAATTGTTATTTAAATTTTCAAATAATTCACCACAGCTACTACTTCTGGCTATAAATTAGAAAATTCTAAATTTAATTCACTAACAGTCTATATAATTTCTGAACAAAAAGAGTAAGTTTCTATAATTCTAAGTAAAATTGTCTATTTTTGAAGAAAAACCAGCTTCCTCAACCCCTATTCTTCTTTTTTCCCCACTCTACCTATTTGGGTTTCCCTTTCCTTTTTGTGGTCTTTTACTCATATTCATTTATCCATCCATAAAGGAGATTTCCATCATTCTATTCATAAGTTAATACTTCATCTGAAATGAGGCGGATGGACCAAGGAAGGAGATGGAAGGAATCCATAGTTCAATACTTGGCTGGCATAGCTGGCACCTTTATTGGCTTAGGGATGCTGAAAACTATTGGCAATGAGATATTCCACAAATTTCTCCATGGAATAATCATTTCACTATCTAGATACCATATAAAACTTACCATTAAGGAGTCATTTCCATTTACTACCATGGGACTCAAAATCTACACTACATATTCTCATCTTACGATAGCTTACCTTACAATGAACAATCAATTTTGGTTGTGCTGTTACATTGTCTGATTCATCCAAAACTTCTACCTGAAATGGGAAAGCTGTTCCATTTTCAATAACTAAAATTTCAGAATCAGGTTTCACTTTCAATCGACGAGGAGGACCTAACAGAAAATTTATATAATGAAACACAGATTCAAGTTTCTAAGACTGAAATGTTAAAATAGCAAAAGAAATAGCTTTTAACTATTTCAAGTTTTAATATTTTTAAAATAATGCCAAGGAAAAAAAAAGAAATATGCATGTTTAATCATTTCTATCCCCAAAATGCATAGATTCAATACATGACCAGACCAATATATGCCTCAACTGTAAAAAATGTCTAATGTCCAGACTTAAGTTATATGCATCAAGCTTAAGACAGTGATAACTCATACCATGAAGTACCCAAACACGTAAAATCTTTAAAAGATTCCGGAAAGAAGTATTCGCGAATAAAAGCAAAATTGTATTAGACTACTTCATTTACTAACTTTAACTTTACACAGTGAGACTGATTTCTCTGGCATACTACACACTTGTTTTAGATAATTTTGTTCAAAGGATCAGTTTATGTAATGACATAACCAGATAAATTTACTTGTTATGTTGCCCACAACACTCTGATGTCATAAGCAAGTTACACCACAAGTTTCCTCTGGGTTAATAAAAAAGGGTTCACACTTTCACAGCAAGACCACTTGATGTGCTCTATGAACACTGTTATTTTAAAATATAATTTATATTAAATACTGGTAATACAAGTTTATAAAGAACAGTCACTGCAAACATTTAACTTATAATAACATCAGTTAATGTTTGTTTTTCACTATGTACCAGGCAATGTGTTAAGTTTAAATTAGACACTATTCTCACAATCCTTACAGTGACCTTAATCAAGAAGGTAATATTATTATGCCCATATTATGGATGTGGAAACTGGGATTGAGAGAGATTAATTATTTTTTCCAGGTTACATGGCTACTAAGGTGGCAGACTCAGGTTAGGTCCTAGTTTGTCACTTGAAACCTCTTAACCATTATTACTACACAGTCCTACTTCCTACCTTCACTCTCAAATTCCAAAACAGTCACAACTATCTGGTTACTAAGAATTTAACTTGAATAGGTTTGAGTAATCTATGCGTTTTAGCTAACTTCTTAAAAGTCTTTTAAGTAATAATATGCAACAAGTTTTTCTTATACTTCTACCAATGGGTCGATTTTCACTTCTTTGTCAGTTCATGCTTGAGGGAAAGCTCAAACTATGTGAATTTGTGAAAGGACATAGCTAACATGTTTCTTTTCATTAAAATCAGTACAAAGGGTCACATATGACAAAGATATGATCGTGGTAATAGTTAATATCAGAGCTAAAACTTACATACCAAGTACTGCTCTAAGTGTTTTACAAGCACACACACTTCTCACTCTGCACAATACCACTAGTGCAAACTGGAACTGTATCTTCTATTCAGTTACCACCAAAACCATGCAAAGCGAGGGTTGTCTACATTAACTCATTTAACCCTCATAAAAACCCTGTGAAAGAAGGTATTACCCCCCCTTGCACACATGAGAAAACTGAGGCACAGAGCAAGTGTACCTCACTGGTAAGTGTCAAGAGTTCAGACTTAAATCCAGAAGGGCTAATAGCAGAATATATCTCTGTAAGAGACTGACTCTCCAAGTAGCCAGCATTTTCTACCATGTGTAACTTGACTGTAACTTCATTTTCAAGGTGATAAATCATTATTCACACTAACAACATAAATGCATAAGAAATTTTCTCCTTAAAATATGACATATTTACAATTATATCAGAAAAGGTAAAGGATAGATCCAGCTCTAACATAAGCCTAATTAGTACATCCCTAAGAACAGTCCCCCAATATATTTTCAATATTCACATTTTTCTCCCAAGATTATTTTGAGAATTCCACTCAAATCTTCCTAAATGTTTTCCTGTTTTTAATCGGTTGTTTCTGTCAGTGCTATGTTTGACATTCAAATGTATTTTTAAGACGTATACCATAACCAAACCTAAAAACACTTCTCCTTTACAAGTACCATTATACTTTATCTTAAAAATATTAGGAATATTTCTTAAAGTATACTACCTGGCAGTAATCTAATTTTCAAAATCTGTGAGTCTTCTTTTAAACCCGGCAGAATAACCTTCAGATTAAAATTCTGTTGAAAAAAATTATTTTAATTAAATCCAAATCCTAAATAAATAATTTACCACCTGATTTATTTTTTGCTTTTCATTTTCACACCATTATAGAAATCTACCCAGCAAATTTATGCTAAAATTATCATATATATGTATGAAAGAGATGCAAGTGAAAAAACCCGTTTTCTCTATAGACCATAGTCTCTTCAAATTCAAAAGGAATAACCTCTGAGTAGTTATCAGAATCAGGATGGGCATTATGAAAAAATGTGGACAGTAGTAAATGGAAAAAACCCAAAATCTAGACATATCTAAATACAATGTGGTGTTCTGGATCAGGTCCCAGGATAGAAATATAATAGTGGAAAAACTGGGGAAATGCTAAAGTCTATAATTTTGTTAACAGAATTATATCAATGTTAATTTCTTAGTTTGGGTACACATATGATAGTTACGTAAGATGTTAACAGGAAGCTGGGTGAAGAGTGTATGTGAACTCTACACCATCTCTGCATCGCTTCTTTAAAAATAGTTATTTCAAAATGACGTTCTTTAAAATCAAGAAATCTTTTTTTATCTAAGTCAAATTTTCCACCAATTTCAAGTTTTTTCCAGAAAAATCTGAATTCAGGAAGATATACAGAACCTGATATTTGATTTGATTATACAGTGAAGTATAGTATACAGTACTTAAATAAGCTCTCATGCTCTATTTTAAACATCATTTTGACAGGGAAAAATCTTAAATATATACTGAAGGTAATGATACAGTGGGGAAAACAGTAACATATTACTTAAGTTATTAGCTATTGTGTTCCTTTCAGTCATATTAATCTATTAGCTGCTTTATATACCTAACTGAAAAATTACCCTATTAGAATTTATGTCTTTACCATCCCTAACTTTATGCCTCTCCTAACACTTCTTTTATCCAAATACCAAACCCAAATATGTTTATACACAAGTAAGCTAAAGTTTCTCATATTTTTTTCTTCTAAGAAAAATATTCAAAAAAATGGATGGAAAAAGTTGGAGAGAAAAAAGAAGCACAGAACTAGGAAACTGCTGAAAATAGCTTTGAACATGAAGAGATCAGAACAAAAATGACTACAACTGAAAATATTTAATTCATAAAATTTAAAAAACAACAGTAGCAAACATACTGGTTTTTTCAGATGTAAATGCTGATGGTTAAGTTGGGTGATATGATCCTGATTAATTTCTAAGAATCTGACATTACTGTCATCTTGTCACAAAAATAGGTTATTCAATTTTAAAACTCCAATTTCATTTTTACCATATTTTTCTTACAATAAGAAATAAACATATTATAACATTCATGTACAAAGCTTACCTTCCCTTGACAAGAGTTTACAGGGCCCTTAGCTGTAACACCTCGAATTACACAATTTGGTCCTTTGGTTATTTCTTCATAATGTACAGATAAACCACTGGAAAAAATAAATTACATTTTAACTTTCCCTCCATTATCTGCAAATAAGCTGTAAATGTGTTCTGGTTTCTCATATACCATTCTTCTGTTTAATTCATTTTTCTAATAGAATAGTATTTCTTAAAATAGGGAGAAATAAATGAACACAAATTCCCATGAATTTCTTTTACAAAGAAAAATGGTCCAACAGGTATTGAGAGGTGATATTACTCGGCCAACTGGTAAAGATAAAGGAAGGAAACAATCAAGTGCTAGATCACGTACGCGGGCTGAAGAAAAGGAAATATCCAAATCGGTCAGCTCTAAGGATATCTTTAGATTTTGCCCCCAGTTCTTTCAAATCCTTCACCCAGTGGGATTTCAGAGAATTTTTGGCACCTATTAAACTGAATGACAATATTAAATAAAATCCAAATAATCAAGTACACTCTTGTGATAATGTAACCTTGTTAGAATGCATACTGAGATTCTCTAATCTACTACCACGAGCAATTGATTCCTAAATCACCTCTGACCACGTGTAGATCCTTACAGTGTCACTTGACTCTGTCAAGGGATAAGGTTAAAAAGAAAAAAAGGGCGAGGGGAGAAACACCATGACGGAGAAAAGGACTAATTTTTCTGATGAATGGAATTTAAATATTTACAGGTATTATATGAATAAGTTGTAAAAATTAAGCAACATGCCTTGTTTGGAAAAAAAAGCTGTAAAGAGGCATATAAGGTAAAATAACTTCCCTGCGAAAGATGGACATAAACCACACACATTTACTTTCATGAGATTCTCTCAAAGCCTCATTAATATGAGAACAAAGGGATTTCTTTCAATTACTATTAAAGGCAAGGATATGGGAGGGAAGAAAGAAGACAGAAGGACAATAAAACTTGGCTGCTAAAAAAAAAAAAAAAAAGACAGACAAGTGGCCAATGGCGTAGTATAGTCCCAAGAAAACTGAACCATGAAACAGCAATGGAAAAAGCTAGAAATCAACATACAATAGAAATCCCAGGTACCACTAAGGAGTTGGTGTTACTAGGTACCTCCATTAGTAAGGTCAAAAGAGAAAGGCAAAAAAAAAAAATTAGGATCCACAGATCTCTCCTCCCACCTCTGGCAGATGACTAGAAGATTATTCTCTGAAAAGGTTAAAATTGAGAGTCTCTGAACCTGGGGACAAAAGATAAGTTGAAGGAAAGGATAAAATCTAAAAAGAAAACAAGGGGTAATCCTGGATGAACTGCACACGAATACTGGTACTGAGATGCTCTCATCCCCCAATCCCACCATAGTCTTGTTCCTGGACTGGATAGAAACCTGGACAGCCAAATTATTCCCCTCTAGGCAAGAAACTAAACATTTTTCTTTGAGAAAACCACTGAGCCCAAGAAAAAGACTTCAAGATGCAACAATTTCCCCCAACAAAGTGCTGGAGACAGATCATCCTGTAGTGGAGTTCACACTCAATGGCCTCTCCCATACTCTTACAATTTCCTACATACATTTTAGTTCTCCACCAATTATAAGCAGATTACCAATGATTAACCAGATATATGAAGAAAAGAGATTAAAAAAAACCAATAAACAAAAAGCAACTAACTTGAAGACAACAAAGATTATCAGTGTAGTTAACTTTTTTTAACTACTGTTTATTAACCAGTAAAAAAATGTATTACATTCATAAAAGAACAGGATCTATAAAAGAATATTCAGAGAACCAGGAAGAACACTTGAAAATTAAAAATACAGCAGAAAGGAAAAACTCAATGGAGATATTGTAAAGGTAAAGTTGAGAAAGTCTGTCCAAAAGTAAAGCAAAAACACAAAAAGATTAAGAAATATAAGGCAGAAAAACTAGGAAAATCAGAGAACCAGTCCAGAAGGTACAACATCAAATAAATAAGGATCCTAGGAAGAGAAACAGTGATGATGGAAGGAGAGAATGAAGCACTTCAGATAATGAAGAGACCTATACAATGATGAATAACTAAAATTTTGCCCTACTGACAATCAAAAGTAGATCCTATAAGCTTCCAGACAGAATATGTAGGAAACATAAAAAATAAAATTAATCAAAATGAGTTTAAATTTATCAGCAACACTGGAAGCTAAAAATGGAAAAATAGAGCAGTGCTTTCATAATTTTGATGGAAATTAGTGTCCAATTTTCAATTCAATCAATCCAGTAGAATAGAGACATTTTCAGAGCAAGTATTTTATCCCACATATATCCTTTCTTAGGAAACTAGTGAAGGATGTGTTTCAGCAGAAGGAGAGGAACATGGATTCTTTCAAAACTGGAGACTGATGAAAGGTTAAATGTGAAGTAAAATAAGCTACTTAACACTCCCACAAATTCAGGAATGTTTCCTCTGTCTGAAATGTAATCATCAATAAAGGTAAACCCCTACCTCCCAGTTTCCTGGGCCTAACTTCTGATCAACTTACTCCAAACTGCAAACTCTACACTCAGTCTACACTTAGCAATTTTTCGTGAAAACATGAAAGTGTTCGGTTATATTTATTTATCCATGTAACAGAGTAAGATTTCCTACAGTTCTTGCACTCCGTCAGGTTGTGATGAGCATCACATTCTGATTTACTGTTTATTCAATCATAAAATTGTTTTTTTTTTTCTCTTCTCTTTGTGAAGAAGTTTTCTAGGTTGAAGGTAGGTTTTGTTTTTAATATATTTCCCCAACTCAAAAGACAAATGAAATCCCCAGGATGAAGGTGAAGGAGGATCACAGAAGGACAAGCATAAGAACAACTGACCCAGATGAGAGCATGTTACAAAGTTGCAAAAGAGAAGTCTCCAAGAACATGAAACCGGTAAGTTATCTATGCTCCAAACTTCTTGAAAAGAGACCAAACAACTGGCAGAGAGTTAGAGTTTAATTTATAATAAACTTAGCAAAGAAAAAAGGTGTAACAACAACAAAGCTGTGCAATAAAGAAAGTGATTAGCATTTACATAATTGTAATAAAGCAAGCACTTTTGATCAAGCCAGAATGTAACTTGATTGAATAAAATAAACAGGAAGGAGGTTTATCTGTAATATAAGTGGCAACAAGATAGTGTGTTCTCATCTTCTATCACCTAAGTAAAGAGATAATCCTTAAAACTGAAGAATCAAGAAGTAGCAATATAAAAGTTACTTAGATATATGGCAGTAGGTACCAAAAGATTCAAGTAAGAAAGCTCAAAGTGGTTGAGAAGTGGATTGCGGGCAGGGTGGAGAGGGCAGAGAGAAGAGGAACTATTCTTTTTCATACAAGTTATCAAACTATTTGATTGTTTAGGCTATTAATTTTTTAATGCAAAAATTTTAAAATTTAGGTAATACTGAAAGAAAACAACAACAACAACAAAGAAACCCACCCAGAAAATGGTCTTAAAAAAGAAAAGAGTGAATATTAAGCAAATATAAAGTCAAATACAAGTTGATTCTTCTAATTACCTTGCTTCAAAATCTGGCTGAATATCAGTTGATAGTTGACTAGTATGACCAAATTCATCCTGAAATTCCAGAGGGATGTTGAATGGGACTCCAACACGGAAAGGAGGATCCAAAAGACCAAATGAAAATTTTTCTGGCTTGCCCTCTTAATAAAAAAAAGTAAACATGGAAAGAAAATTCATCAGTCAGAAGATTCATCGTAGGTAGAAACATCCATTTATATATGGAAAATTAGACTATGATAAAGAAGGCATTTTAGATCTTTGCAAAATTTATATAAATTGTAACTATAATTCAATATAAATTATGACTATACTTCACTTACGGAAACCATAAAGACGTTTCTCTCATACATGTATAAAAGTAAAATTCTAGATATAAATGTTTTTAAGCTATGAAATTATTCGAATATAATAAAGAACTATGTTTATAATTTGATCACAGGAAAAACTAAGGCAAAACACAATACACAATAGCTATACAAAGATATATTTGATAAAGTTTAAAATACTTTATTAGATACAATAAACAAAGTTAAAAAAGAGGCTCTATGAGAAAGTATTTGCAACGTATGCAATAAAGAATTAAAATCCACAATGATTAAAACTTCCTATAAACAGCTACTCTCAGAGTGTGGTCTCTAGTCTAATTTCAAGCCATCCCCTGGGAAATTATTAGAAATGCAAATTTGAGGGTTCACCTCAACCCTTTAAGTCAGAAACTCTGAGAGTGAGGCCCAACAGTCTGCGTTTTAAAAAGTTCTGCAGGTGATTCAGACACAAACTCAAATTTGAGAACCACAGTTTTATACTATTAAAGTAGGCATAGCAAAGGATCAAGCTTTCACTGGCAGATAATGTCCAATAAAGGCTAGAAGAGGTATACAACCTAATAATTAAAGAATTAATTGAACCGCCTACTAGACTAAATAAAAATACACTTAAGTGGCCAGAAATGAGCATAAAGAAATTGGGACTCTCAATCTGTTGGTGACGGCAGCATGGACAACCTTTCAGGAGGCCAATTTGACAATAAATGTATTTAAAATGTTAAAGCACACACTTCAGCTTGGCGACTCTACTTCTTGGTATACACCCTAGAGAAAATCTAGCACACCTACACAAAGCATCATAATGTTTTTCCACACAGAAATGTGATTTGTAATAGCCAAAAATTTGGAAAAAACTGAAGTGTTCATCAAAAGAAAACTGCCAGAACTATAGCATGTCCATGATGTGGAATGTGTTCCACAGCTGTTACTTAAAGAATGTGGTAGATTTGCATGCACAAAAAGGAACATTCTCCAAGGTGGCTTTCTGATTAGAGAAGGCAAGGTGATCACAGGCACTTAGATCCGCTCTCTAAAACCTCACAGCAGTGACACGACAGAGACATTTTTTTAAGCGGCCTAAATGTGTAAAAACAGTGAACAAGAAAAAAGACAACAGGGGGAAGAGGGTGTAGCTCAGTGGTAAAGTGCATGTCTAGCATGCATGAGGTCCTTAGTTTAATCCCCAGAACCTCTATTAAAATAAACAAATAAATTTAAAAAATAATAAACCTAATTACCCCCTAAAACAAACGAACAAACAAAAAGACAACAGTAAAAGAATCCAAAAGCTGGAGAACCTACTGGCAACTGTAACTGCCTTAGCAGAAAGACTCAAAAAATACAATCTCCAATTATCAACAAAGCAAGCAGAGAACCAATTTAACTCACACTATGGAACACCCAAAAATCTCAAGAATGGCTGTATCAGTGGAGTAAAATTGAAATAAAAAAGGAACACTTGCTGAAGTCCACTTGAGAAACAGTTCCCCACACCCCTTAATACATAGAGCCAGTCAGCTGCCTTCCTCATCATCAGCAACAGATGGAAGATTTCTTCTCTGGGGAAGGTAAGACTAAGTCTAAGGAGTAAGGGACACAGCACTACCAAAAAGTGTCATGGTTTACTGAAAATAGGAAAACCAAGTAAGTGAAAGATTAATACAGAATGTGAAACCTCCAACAGTCTGCCCCAGCTTGGCTCCCCAAATGCTGACACCCAAATGTTTGTACTCCACTCTGGGGAATCTGAAGAAAGAGAAAAACCTAAAATTCTTTTATTATCATCTCTCTAAATGAAATAAATGTTCTCAAGTGTTCTATTCTTTTTAGGAATGTTAACTTCAAAAAAAATTTTTTAACGGAAGTACTGGGAATTGAAACCAGGACGTCGTGCATGCTAAGCATGTGCTCTACCACTGAGCTATACCCTCCCCCCTCAAATTTCTATTGCTCAATGTGAGCAAATCACTAGTAATGTAAGAGAGCATCCAACAGGAAACACTCAGAGCAAACACGAAAAAAACACCAAGGAGGGAACAAGCTATAAACAAAGTTTAAATGTGTCAAGAAAAAAATGCCACTATTATTAATAGCCTCAGAGAATAAAGATACTGAATCCATGAAGTAGGAAGAGAATGCTTTGAAAAGGAATAACCAAAGAAAAAAAGATTTTAAAAACTAAAAAATGATAGCAGAAAGGAAAAATTCAATAGAAAGTGTAGAACATCATGTTAAGGAAGTCTCTTATAAAGTAGAAAAATAAAACCAAGAATTGGAAAGCAGAAAAAAAACAATATTTGTACACAAGTCAAGAGGTCCAACATCTTAATATCAGATGTAGTAGAAAGAAAAAAACAGTAGGAAATCAAAGTAATTCAAGAAAAATTTCTAGAATTTAAAATTTCAGAAACTGGGACCATAACTGAATCACTTTGTTGTACACCTGAAACTAACACAACACTGTAAATTAAGTATACTTCAATTTTTTAAAAAAGTTAAAAAAAAAAGAAAAAAGAAAAAAAGAAATTGGGACACACCCACTCCTCAATGCCCTGAAAAATCAAAACATGTGGGGATTGTAGAAGGAAGATGGGAGTGCGTGGATGGGGAGCCGGGGCAGGGGATTAATATGCAAAAATCAGGAATCAGAATAACTTTAGGCTTTTAGTAAAGGGAAGCAAGAAAACAATGTTTTCCAAAAAAATTATAAGGAATAAGATTATCAAGGAGAATTATAAAGCCATTCTAAGTAAGACCAAGAGGATTATACAACTGGTTAAACATCTTTTGTTAAATTACCTATTTCTCTCTTGATTTAAAATGCCACCTTCAGCATATAGTTTATATATTGGTACTCTGCTTACCTTTAACAGAAAATTTAATTGCTTTAGATGGTAGTGCTCTTCCTGCATAAGTGTCTGCATTACTTTCATTCAATACAACTTGTAATTTCAACGTATAATTCCCCAACTTTTGAATATTTTCTGGAAAAATTAAGAAAAAATTAAAATTCAAGTAAACATAATATTGATACAATTTTTAACATTCAGAATAACTACTCACCCATTTTTTTAAACCAGTAAGGCCATTTTCCTCCATGTTGACTAATATGTGAAATGATTTCTTTATTTCCACTTGAAGCTTAATAAAAGAAAAAATATATATACCTTAAGATACTGAATATAGAACATGAATATGAAATGATGTCACACTAGCATCAAATACCTATTTGCTGTACATTTTAAAAAATAGTCTTGAAACTTCGAAAGATCTAAATCTATCCTATGCAAATCAACAGCATAATGAAAATTTATTCATTTGGCCCATTAAAATTCCTTTACTTCAATTCTTAAAAATGTATCTGTAAATAAGCTTAACTGGTACAAACAAAAGAACATAGAGAAGCTTTTTTCTGCTATTAAAATTTCTCCTTAAAAAGTTTTCTTCAAGATTAAAATAGCATAATTTATTTACACAGAGTAACCTCTAAGACCCAGTGATCTATTAAGAGTAAAAAGCAAGGAGTAAAAATATATGCTACTTTTTTTATAAGGAAGGGAAAGAACACATTTGTACTTGCTTAGCATTGTAACAGGAAACACAGAGAAGATAAATCAAAAACTAATAAAACTACTATCTAAAGAAGGAGGAAGAAAGCCGAAAGATGAAATCACTTCTTTGAAATATTCATTGTTACTTATTTTTGACTTTGGAATGATGTAAATGACTTAAATATTCACAAAATGAAATTAAAATAAAGCAGTTTATAAGCAAAACCGAAATGTAGGTAGGTGATACAACCACATTAAAAAAAATTATTTTAAGTGACTTTGACTTTAGAACTTTTTTTCCCCACTGTTTATACATACAGAAAAAAACTCTAAGGACAAATGGTACTTCAGCAGTCAAACTTAATCCAGGAGTCTTGTTATTAGTAATTTTATAATTATCATTATTCTGAAAGTACAGGATAAATCAAGAATAAAGTAAGCAAGCAACTGTTAATGTTAAGAATCAAGATTTTCAACATTCAAGAAATAAAAGCATAAAATCAAAGTGGTTAAGTAAAAACCCAAAATATTAATATCAATTCAGTTTTTCTTTCCTTTTACAAAACTATTCATGGTTAGCTATCAATTTAAAAAGCTCAGAAGTAATTTCACCCAGTGGCCATGAGCAACCATGGCCTCTATATACCATTCCCCACTGAAAGGCACAAGGAGTAATGGGTGAATCCAGGTCTAGGGTAGAACATGTATAAGAAGATTCTAGGGTATCTTGAGCCAGAAAGGAAGAAAGATCAATTCAAAGACAAAAACGATCATATCAAGAAAACAGAGGAGCAAGTGTGAAGGCACATCAAAATTAATGAAGCATGTTAAATCTATAAAACCCATAAATTCACAAAACACTTTTACAAAAAAACAAAGAACCAGTCACTGAGCAGCACAGTACAGCAACCAATTCCTGACTGGTAATTTGCAATTAAAGAAAATTAAGTTTTTATGCTGCATTTCCTGTAAAAATTGTGTTTCAGAGTAAACCAATGGCCCTAACTGATAAAGGAAATATCTTACTAATAAGTAAATTAGGAAGGATAATAAATTGGGATAACAGGATAATAAATTAGGAAGAAATTAAAGAATCGAGGAGGGAAGAAAATCACCATTTTGCATACCAAATAACTAATTCAAGCAAAAAATCATTAATGGATGAAACCATTACATGATGGATGAAAGGAGAATTTTATGATCATAATAGCCAAATGAATTCTATAATCCAACCTAGCAGCACTAAAAGTGGGACAACTAATTAGTCATCAAATGCCTCTTGATGCAATACCATAAGAAACACAGATTCACTATGAAGGATTGGTTCTTGCTTTAGGAAAAAACAAACGGTGAATCAAAATTTATTCAAGCTTTCAGGATAACTTTCAGTTTTCAGGAAATAGAACAAATAGTGGAACAAGTTAAATGATATTCCAAAGAAACAAACAAGTATGTGAAATACTCTACAAGTGAATGGGTTATGTCAGCAAATTACTGTCACAGAAAAAAAAAGGAAAAAGGGACTACACTTCAGTGCCTTTTCTTCCAGAGAAGCCATGTAGTAACTAAATATAATATATGTACCTGATCACCAAAAACAACTGTAAAAGATTTTAGAAAATCAGGGAAATTTAAATTGGATTGGGTATTAGATGATACCAAAGAATTACTGTGACAACTGAAAATACACGTTTTTAAAGATGCATGCACTTGAGACTGAACAACCACAAAAAAGGACACATGACAGCAAGTGCAACCAAATATTCCATAACTGTTGAATTAGGTTAACCTACACATATCAAGGCCCATTACATAACTCTGGTTTTACCTGTTTCATTCGTAACAGAAAAAAATGTAATTAAACTATGTTGCAATTATAAATCTATAATGGAAATCAAACAGTAAATGACCAACAGAAGTTCTCTAGAAAAGACCAAGCAACTTTTTAATTTTTATGTATTTATTCAACAAATACTTAATAATTATCTCCTATATACTAGGCACTAGAAAACAGTGAAGAATATAAATATCCTGTCTTCACGGAGTTTCTATCCTATAGAGCAAGGGGTCTGTAAACTACCTTACTGTTCATGGCTGGTTTCATTCTAGAATGGCAGGTCGTGACAAAGAACTTACGGCCCTCAAAGCCTAAATATTTACTACCAGCTCCTTTACAAACACTTTGCCATCCATTCTAGAGAGCAAAGACACATTTAAGAAATAAAATTTCAAGTTATACAAATAAATTTAAGGAAATAAATATGAAACTGGAAAAATTTTAAGAAAATCTCATTATTATAAGAAGACTCCCTAATAAAGTGACAACTTAAAACCTGAGAAATAAAGAGCTCCTCAACTTTCAAACTATTTGAAAGTTTTAAGCACAGGAAATATGCAAAGGTCCAGAGGTAGCAAAATTGGGCTTGTATATGAACAAAATAAAATGCAATGATGATCAGGAGTATGGTGAATGAGAATAAATATGGTATGAGATGACGCTAAAAGGCAGACAGTGCTAGATCACGTGTGGAGTCTTGCAGGGCCATGAAAAGCCCACAGCTACCAAACTTAATGATGGAAGACTGAACACTTTACCTCTAAGATCAGGAACAAGACAAGGATGCCACTTTCAGTACTTTTATTCAATACAGTACTGGAAGTCCCAGGCAAAAACAAAAAGAGAGAGGGAGAAGAGAGAAAAGAGAAGGAAGGAAGGAAAGGAATCCATTTTCAAAAGGAAGGAACTATCTCTGTTCATAGATGTAGAAAAATTAAAGATTCCACACAAAAATTTTTGAGCTAATAAACAAATTCAGAAAACGTGCACAATTCAAAATCATGTTCATAGACTATTAAGATGACACTAATAACCCAACTGGTCTACAGATTCAATGTAATACCTATCAAAATGCCATCTTTTGCAGAAATATAAAATCCATTCTAAATTCATATGAAATATCAAGGGTCACAAACAGCAAAAATGATCTTGAAAAAGAAAAACAAAGATGGAGGACTCACACTTTCTGATTTTAAATTCTACTACAAAGCTACAGTAATTTGAATACTGTGGTATTAGTGTTTAAGGACAGGCATACAGACCAATGGATAAAGAGCCAAGTAGAAATCATTGCACATATATATGGTCAAATGACTTTTGATGACGTTACTAGACCAGGCAATGGGGGAAAAGACAGTCTTTTCGACATAATGGTGCTGGGAAAACCAGATACCCACATGCAAAAGTTAATATACAAAAGAAGTTAACCTATATAAAAGTTAGCTCAAAGCAGATCAAAGAACTAAATGTAAGAACTAAAACTGTAAAACTCTAAAACATTCAAGAAAAGCTTCATGACGCTGGATTTGGCAATGACTTCTTGTATTTGACATCAAAAGCACAGGCAACAGAAGCAAAAATAAATTGGACTAGATCAAAACTAAAAACTTTTCTGCATAAAATGACACCATCACTGGGGGGAAAGGAAACCCAGAAAGCAACCCAGAATGGAAGAAAATATATGAAAATCATGTATCTGATGATGGATTATTACCCAAAATGCGTAACTTCTACAACTTAACAACAAAAAAACCCCATCTAATTTCAAAATGAACGAAGGATTTGAATGGACATTTCTCCAAAGATGGCCAATAAGCACATGCAGAGATGCTCAATTTCACTGATAACAGGTAATGCAAATCAAAACCACAAAAAGTGACATATCACAATTAGGATGAGTTTTATAAAAAAAAAAAATTAAAAAAAAACACAGAAAATAACATACGTTGGAAGGATGTGAAGATATTAGAACCCTTGTGTACTGCTGATGGGAATGTAAAACGGTGCTGCCACTGTGAAAAATGGTATGGCAGTCCCTCAAAATAATACAGAATTAGTATATGATCTAGCAATTCCACACTTGAGTATATACCCAAAAGAATTGAAATCAGGGACTTGAAAAGATATCTGTACACCAAAGTTCATACTATCATCATTTATAATAGCTAAAGTGTGGAATGAACCTAAGTGTCCATTAAAGGATGAATAGGTAAACAAAAAATAGACATATAACAGAATATTTAGCTTTAAAAAGTAAGGAAATTCTGACAGATGCCAATAACACATATGGAATTTGAAGATATTATGCTAAATGAAATAAGCTAGACACAAAGAACAAATATTACATGATTCTATTTATATGAGATACCTAAAATAGTAAAATTCACAGAGACAAAGTAGAAAAGTGAGGTGGGAGGGTATATCTCAATAGTAGAGCATGTGCTTAGCATGCATGAGGTCCTGGGTTCAAATCCCCAGACCTCCTTTATATATATATAAATAATATACAATATAATATATTGATATATTATAATACATTATAATATATTGATATATTATAATACATTATAATATATTGTATATTATAATATAAATAAAATATATTTTTATATATGTTATATTTAAATAAATTAAAAAAATAAAATTACGTCCCCTCACCAAAAAAAAAAAAAAAGAAAGAAAAGTGATTACCATAGGATGAGGGGAGGGACTAACTGGAATTTATAATGACAGAGTTTCAGGTTGGAATAATAAAAAAAGTTCTGGAGATGGACAAAAAGTGAGTTAGCCAAACTGTTCAATGCTGCTGAGGCCTAATAAAAACATTTATACAATGAAAGTATACACTATCACTGACTAGTTTTTAAATGTTGGAAATTAATACATATTGAATAAAACACCGTGTCTTTAAAATCCATAAATTAGAAATCCAAGTATACAGTGAAAGAACGGATTATTGAAAATACTTTCAGGCAGTCAAGACAAAAAAAAACAATAGACAAGACAGTCAACAAACAAAATGATTCAAATTAGGAAAATGCAAAATGAGTAATAACAGCAGTTCTTTCCCTTTACCTAACAGTGGGCCAGGCATCTCATCTGAAACAAGTACTTCTTACCCATAGATTGAGAACCACAGCACTTTTATTTAGAAGGGAATCTTAAGGATTATCCACCAATCTAAATGCCTATTCAGTACAAATTCCTATATGTATATAAACCATATCTTTATTTTATACCAGTTACCTATGTGGGAAAATTTAGAATAAAGTGTTAAAAAAAAAAAAACCCTCAGAGAACTACTGATTTTTTAAAAAATGAATTATTCATAACACACCTGAAACTCCTAACTTTAATCAAACCCACTATCAGATTGCTTGGTCATCAATAATTATATGAAGATGTTAAAATATGTATTATACCTTTAAGAACAATATTAAAGATCCAAATTAGTTTGTATACTCACAGTGTAATATAACTTTGAGCTCAACCAGGAGTTTCTTTGACCCTCCATGACTTGTTCCTGGAAGTTTTTGCATTGCTTCTCCTTTTTTATTCAGTATTTCAATTCTCAATGCACCTATCAGTCCAAAATTTAAAATAAGAATGTCTTAGTTATACCCAAAGAATCTGACTAATCTGCTAGGTCTTCATACAGTGTTTTACAGATTTTTTTTTCAGAGTATTTTTACCATGAAATGTTAAGACACAAGCATTTTCTCAGTAATAAAACACACGCACACACACAAACACACACACAAAACAAAAAAACAAAAAACATACCAATGGGGGTTCCAGCAGGCCTAATCTCATTTGGCAATAATTCATCTCCTTCAGGCCAAGTTACTGACAATCTATCAGGGAGCCTATTATGAAACCAGCATATTAATGTTTCATGAACTGTGTTAATTATGGTCTTATATTTCAAAATAAAAGTTACTATAAACTTTAATATTTATTTCTAATTTATTTTGAAAGATTAAATCTGAAATTCTATATGATTAATAAATCTAAACATTTTCTCCTCAACCAGTTCTGTGGCTATAAAGACAAAAAACAAAATCTCTTGCTGTTAAGAGCCAGGAATTGTCCATTTCTTGTGATTTTTTTATTCATTTACAAGCTACTTTTGGGAGATAGGATAAACTCTACCAATAAAAGAACGAATGAGATTCAGTAAAAATCAAAGTAACTATCATTAGCTATACAAGAGCCACAAACAGTTTTTTCAACTTCCTTTTACTTCTTCTGTACTAATCTTTGCCTCTCAGCAGTTACTACCATTCTCTTCTAGTTGCAGGCCAAAGTTTTTCATTCTTTAATAAACTTAATTATAGTGCCTGTAATAGTGATACTTTAGAGATGTAAGATTTCCTCATTTTTCTATAAAACAAATAACAGGATTCTGTTTTTATAATTAGAGCACTCACGTTTTTTTTTTAACAGCAAGAAGTCTGTCACCATACAGACAGCTAAGACTGTAAGTGCCCAGTTTGAAGAGTATGACAGTACACTCAAGAACAGCTAAAAGGTCAATTCCTCTTGATTTTTCTTGTTTGTTTGTTTTTTACCATGCATTTTGAAATATAAATTACCTTGCCATTTCATCTTCTACATATTTTTTCACAGCTTTCTCAGCTACTGTCCTATCCAGCTTTGCAATTGGCACAGTTCTTACTTCATCATACAGTGCTTGAGGTTCCTGAATAAATAAATTTAATTATACCAATATTAAAAATATATATATTTAAATTTAGCTGCAACGAGAACATTCATTCCTTCCAAAGAAACAAATTTTTATCCTAATTATGTATATAAATCATATAGCTATCATTATTACATAATACCACAGTGTTTATTTCCATTTTTCAAGTAAACTCCTTACGCTTAATTAAATACAACTGTAATTTTAATAAGAGCATTGTACAGGGATAAAACCCACTCTAGTTTTGAAGTTATCCATTCTCAAGACAGAATTCTAGCTCCAATGTTTATGTTTGTGGGCCTTGGATGAAATGTGCACTTAACAAAATTACTGTGATAACTAGCAATAATATATGTAACATTTGTTAAACACTGGGCACACAGATGGTAAGTTCTACAGATTGTTAAAAACACCAAACATGAAGCATAAAAATTCATGCTACCACTACTTTATCTAATTTTGAAAAAGCCAAATATAAGGCAAAATAGAATACTGTATCTTTATTTTAACAATTAAGCAAAAGAAACGAGTAGTACCAGGAGACTTTCAATACATATTTTTCAGTACTCAGGACCTTACCATTGCAATCTGAACCTCTCCTCCTGTAGCATATACTTCTCCATCATGATCACCATAAAGGAAAAATTTTACAATACTTCCATAAAAGAGAGGAAGTGTCTTGATTGTCTTGACCTAATATTTGGTTTTAAAATAAGACTTTAGTATTAATATTTATTTAGAAAAATAGATTTAATATTAGCAATTATTTAACAAAACTATTTTACACCAGGAAAAACTCAGCATCATTAGAAAAATTTAACAAAAAAATGCATTTTAATATTCTAATAGTTACATTTGTGAAGTTCTCTACTTATCTGTAACATACATTGATAGACACACCAGCTTCTTCATACAAAAATGACACAGCTATGCACGTGTCTAAAAGGTCCATAACACCTTCAAAGTCAATTATTATGAATCTAAGTATCTCAAACCATTTTCCCCCATAAGATCTTGCTTGTAGACTGTGAATAGTGACTTATAAAGTTATCATTTCTTTCAAATAAATTAGCTCAAAACTTTCTGTAATGTATTTCTTTTCCTTACCTGGCTTGAAAAATCTAAGAGTGATTTCCATTAGTCTAATTAAAAAATTCCAAACAAGGACTACAAGAGTTTATATCAAGCCCACCTTCCAGCCTCATTTCCTTTCTAAACTATTTCTCTTCACGCACAAGAAAAGGTTGTGGCAACCCAACTCTGCTGCTGGTTGTTTCCCCATTACCTGTCTTTGTGCTCAGATTATCTTCTCTGAGAAAGCATTTTCTTGACCACTACACAGAATTTGACAAAACTGATCACTCCCTCCTTCTAACTCTTCACTTGACTTCACAGATACCTTATTCTCCTGGTTTCCTTCTCTCTCTCCATATTATCCCTTTCATTCTCCTTTGCCTGCTCTTCTTTTTCATTCTGCTAACTTCTAAATGTTGGAAAAGTAGCTCTAGCTACACACACTACTTTTTTGAGGTGATCCATTTCTGGGCTTTCAATATATAATGATGAGTGTCACATTTATGGATTTATTATCTTTATAAGTACCTCTGTAAAGCTGAGCCACTACCTCTTTCAAGGTCCATACAAATGCTACTTCATACCTAAAGAACTGTATGATTTCCGCTCTTCTTCCAGGCTAACCAAGGTCAGAAAACTCTCTCCTTCTGAACTATGGAAGTACTATTCATTCTCTATTTTCACAGTAATTACTCCCTTCTTACCTATTACTACTTTGCTTAGATTATCCCGGTTTTCAGGCTCGAACAGCCTGAAGGACAAAATACATCTCCCAGATTCTGCATGCTCCACAAGCAGCAGGCATTCAGTAAAAATTAGATGAAAAATCTTTTCTTCATATCACATTTAAAAAAAAAAAAGAAATTCTCCATCTGAGTAAAGTTTAGTTCAAGAAACAATAAAAGTCTTTCTAATTGAGACTTGGTAAAAATCAAGTTTAAAAAAAAAGTCCTGTTAAATTATGTAGTTAAAAATCAGTTGGTCTTTTCATTTTTTTCTGGCTCCAGAGGAACCAAGAATACACACATCATCTTTAGCTGTTGATAAATTCTAATATATCTAATTTAGTTTCAAATTCTACTAAAATTCGAATCTAAAAATAAGTTAAACTTACCAGTTGTCCTGCTTTGTATATTTTCCCATCCCATTCTATTGCTGAGTAAGTTGCCCAGGGGCCCTGCTTTTTTGAAGGAAGATCAGGACGTGTAATTATTCCTTTAAAAAGTGTAAATTTTATTTGTTTGTCATACTTTTCATGACAGTCCTTCAGCCATAAAGCAAATTCTCTGTCAATTTTCATTCGTTGCTCCTGTAAAATTTTAAAGTGTTCTATGAAATACAGCTACTAATAAACAAATACAACAACAGACACTTCTTGTTCATTCCATTTGTCCTTCCACATACCCATCCACCCCAGAAAAGCTAATAAAAACACTGAACTATTTTGCTGGATCCTTCTCCCATACAAATTTAGATTTTTAACAAATGCATCACTAAAGAAAGAAAATCTCTGTACCATCCTTGGACCCAAGGTCTCAATGGTTAATACCAACAAAGATTTCCTTCCCTGTTTTAAATCCTAGGATACACCAAAAAATTACCAACACTGGCTGCCTAGGAGGAAAACTAGCTGGTCATGGGAAAGGGGTAGTTTGAAGCCCTCTTACTGTGAACCACGCTCATTCTCAACAGGGCAATGAAAATATCTTTTTATGTATCACGCACAGATACACATACATATGTACTTAAACATATATATGGTATATCTATGGTATTAAAATGTAGTGGGAGCAAGTGGGGAAGGTGGAAAGTTTAAAAAGGCTCTTTTACAGGGTGATAGTGAAAAAGAAGCTTAAGAAACACTGCTTTGTAAAACACATTTTTCCTTTTAATTATGTATTTATATATATATATTTATTCAAAAAAGTCATAAAACAAAAATTGTTTTCTAATAATACATAAGAAGAAAATGTTTTATTGCTTATCATTCTTCACATCCTGCTGGGAGATAGTATGGAGATTTACATTCCGTCATAAGCTACTATAAATGTGTTTAATGCTTGTCTTCAGGAGAATGAATAAGGAAGACAATCTCCACAGCACATGCTTAAACAGAAACAAACGCATAAAATTACAGAAGTTCAGTCTCCCTACATACCTTACCCTACAATATACATTTCCAAATGAAAATGGGGCAAAATTAAAAATGATTTCATAAACAACAAGTTTATACTGCATAGCACAGGGAACCATATTCAATATCTTTTAGTAACCTATGTTGAGGAAGAAAATGAGAATGAACGTATGCTCCTATTGTCTGAAGTATTGTGCTGTACACCAGAAATTAACACAACATTGTAAACTGATTGAACTTTAATAAAAATGTATTAAGTTAAAAAAAATGATTTCAGCTTAAGTTTCTGCAGCTTGCAGTTAAGAGAACCAGTATCTTCATCATTAAAATTTTGATTTTAAAGTTATTTGAATAAGAAATACATGTACATAGTAAACACTCAAAAATGGCATACATTTTCAAGGAAATCTTTCCTCAACTCTATTCCCAGACACCAACTACTTCCCTAAATCAGCAAATTAACTGTTGTCACTTTTATCAACTTGATAAAAATATTAAAATTATTAACTAGGAATGGGATAATCTGCCCCAGCAATTTTAAGTTTAGAACAAATGCACCCATCTCTTGGCAACGTAACAGTAAACCACAGAAGATTAGTATCAAGTAAAAGTTCCTCAGCTGTTTAGGGAGAATAAAAATACACTAGTTCTATTCTGCTTTTTAAAAAAATTTATCATTCGTTTTCTATTGATTAATGTGCATATTTTAATATCAATCAATCCCAAAGTCCCTTTTAGCCCAAAGTATTTCACAGTTCTATCTCTCTTTTACCTTCATGATTAGATTAAAATACATATTTAGGTTATTAATATACAAACATAACCCCTGTATTAGATAAAATGGTTTTTTTATGCTCTTATCACATGGACATGCTTCTGTAGCTTCTATTCACTATGTCAAAGTCTAGATATTAAGATCTGATAAAGGCCTGTACATTTTATCCATACAAGATTTACTCAGTTTGAAATTTTTGAGTGAACAAAAGCTCACAAATTAAAATTTATATTCTTTTGATTAAATAAAATGAAAAGTATGCAAATTGTTGGTTAAAAACTTACAGTAGTGACTTTTGTTGTACTTACAATAGAATATGTGCAAATATTCAAAACAATATTTAAAACCATACCTGTCCATTCAAAATCCTTGTAAAAAGAGTGTTCTTATCTTTCAATTTTAGCTCAAGATCCATAAAGGTCAGTTTATTTGTGCTGACTTGGAATTTGTCATTGGTGAATAATGCACCAGATATCCTATTGTAGCATTCAATTGGTGCAAGTCCTCTCTTCTTAGGAGGAGTACACCAGTCAAAGCTTGAACAGAACAAAATATTAGTTAGCAAAAAGAGTATCATAAAACAATATAATTTCAGCAAAAATCAGAACTTACTCTTCAACAGATGTATATGGTATTAGTCGTCCGTTCCAAAAACATTCAAAAATAGGCCTTTTCCCTCTTGCTGCCTTCTCAAGTATGAAACAATCATCATCATCGTCTTCATCTTTTAATTCTAGAACAAAGGAAGAAGTGGAACAAAATGTTCACTGCTATAAAGTATATTAAATTTTTGCCACTGAGAAATCAAATACTATAACTGAAATGTTACAGTGTTTCAGAGAAATGGTAACAAAAACTCTTATGATCTTTAACACTGCAGTCTATAAAACCTAAAGGTAGCTTTATTCTTAGTTTGCCCTCAGAAAGGCAGATTTTCAAAGTGATTCCACATCACCAGTAGTGTTTCTCATTGAAAAGTCAATAATAACTTACATACTAATCATTCTGTGCTAGAAGTACTATACTAGCTACCGAGCCTTCAATCTTTAAAACCTATTTATAAATACAGGAGCTTGAATCCTGTACCTAAACACAAGTTGCACAATTCTGTCAGAACCAGTATATTTACAGAAAAAATCATCTGGGAAAGCTATGATGTCTAGCAGCAGCAAACTGCCTACTTTGGACAAATTAATACTGAATTTAAGTTTACTTTATATGATACAGCTAGAATTATAACCTACTATAAAGCACAGCTGTCCACAACACTTTCATGTTTGTCAATAATACATTTTCATATATTCAGATAAATTAAATTCAAACATTCTGATCCTGATATAGTAATACCCCAGATATTCTGGCATTAAGTCATTCTTCCCCAACCCCTCAATAAAGCCTTCTCCCCCTGAAAAAACCCAAAGAAGTCCTCACAAGAAGTCCCTAAGTAAAAGTCCCCTTCAATCAAAACAAAAAGCTCCTAGAGAATCTCTCTCATCATTATTCAACTTACTGGCTCTTATTTTAAGACATCATTTGAAGAACTTTATCTTTTCTCCTATAAGCACACAGAAATTATAAATCGCAAATTAAAAACAGGCCAGAGACTTCATGAGAGGCAGAGTCACTGAGTAATAACATGCATTGAGAACTTACTAGACAATGTTGGGCACTATTCTAAGGACTTGAGGCAGTTTCTTATTCAACCCTCACAGCACTTCAAGGCATGAACTATTTCACTGATAAGGAAATGGAGGTAGGCAGTAGTCGGCCAAAGTTTATACAACAGAAAGTGGCAAAGATAGGATTCAAAACAGGAAATCTGGTTCCACAGCACTAAGGATACACTAAGGAATTATTCTGAATGAGAAAATTTAATATTGTTTATTTGTGAATTTAATTCAATCTCAGTAATCCCAGGAGGATTTATTTTTCAAGTGAAAGTAAGATACAAAGTGATTCCAAAGTTTATTCAAAAGAGCGAAAGACTAAGAATTAAGAATTTTCTCAAAAAAGAACAATGATGAGTATCTTGCCCTACAGATATCAATATACAGTATAAAGGACAAGAGAGTATGATTACTCATGAATAAAAACACAAAGTAGATCAATACCTTATAGTGAACAATCCAGATCTAAGTACTTATGGGAACTTTGTATTATTATGAAAGTGGTATTTCAAACTATTACAAAAATCTTCACATTCAATAATTGGTGCTAGGAAACTGAAAGCCTGTGTGGATTAAGTTAAAGCCTGATCTCATCCTACACACACAAAAGGAGATTACAGATGTATTAAAAATCTAAACATCAAATAATTATGGAAAAAACAACAGGATCTTTTTATAATCTTGAGGTATAAGAAGCCTTTCTACAGCTAGACAAAATCAGAAGGCATAAAGAAAAAACTGGTATGACTACATAAAATTTAAAACTTCTTTATAAATACCCACAAAGATAACAGAAAGAAAATATGGGGAATATATAAAGGATTACTATGCACTACATGGCTAAAAGTTCAGTAAGAGATCTATGATAAAAGAATATATAATGTTTCTGAAAGCCAGTGCTTTATTCACCTGGAAGTGAATATATACAAAATTTAAGAATTATAAAAATTACAAATACCTTAATAATTAAGAAGCTTTGCATAAGGAAAAAAGTTTTGAAATTTATCTAACCTTAGTAGCCCAACTAATAGTAATTATTAAGAAAACAATCACTATCCTAAATCACAACTTCACATTCTGTAGCTAAGATAACAGATTAACATACTTGGAAAGCATGGATCATCGGGGTATGTTTCTCTATCATATAAGAAAGGGTGATATCGAATGATCCCTTCCACTACACCATCTCCTTCAACATGAGCCTTGAACTCAAAACTATCAGCTGCTGTATTTATATACAACGTCTGCATGTCATCTTGTATTTCCCTTAGGTTGACAATCTTAGGTGTCTTCCCTTTTTCAAACATAGAAATCTAAAATAAAAATAAAACAAAAACAATTAAATTCTATAGTGACTTTATTTTTATTCTCAGCTGTGATCCAATAACAGAACAGGCAAAAACTACTTTGATTTGTACAAGTAATCATCTACCTTAATAAAATATATATATTTGTATTTGGGCTAAACAGCTCTAAATAGCATTTCAGTAAGAAACACACTACTAAAAAATAGAAAGTAGGCAAAGAAACAGCAAAGCAGAGCCGAAGGACATATAAGTGGTGAGGACATTTAATTCAAGGTTTTCTGCTACAGGAGGAAAGATGTACATGAAATTCTTCCTGACATGTGGGGCAAGGATACTGAGAACTCAACACTTAAGTGTTCTGTTATCTTACGTCTTACTTCACCAGAAGACTTCTATGCACAAAAGGAAAATTGTTTATGTCCCCTTTCCTCCCTGTTTAGAGACAAGATATTCAGCAACAGCCCATCTCTATAGAAGATGCAGAAAAGAGAAACCAAATACTGTATTAAACAAAGGTTCAAAAAAAAAAAAACACATCTAGGATTGATCTCTTTACTTGGATATCAAATTAACAAAGTGGTTTGGTAAAAGACAAGAACAGAGGAGTAAACGGGCTATCTACTGACTGATTTTTCTTATCCACAGTCACTTGGAAATAGAACAGATAATAATTCACCGTATTTTAAGAAGGAATTTTATCTTACTTCAATATCAATGTTGTTAAAAGGTCCAACTTCTTTTGATGTACGTTTTTCATTTCCTTTTGGGCCATGAATATAGTAATGATAAATATGCCTAAAATACAGAAGAATAACTTCATAGTTTTAATGCACATAAAATTATATCTAATTTAAAATTTCATCCAATTGTCTACCCAAAAAAATTTATAACTACTATTTGGCACAACCTACTAGGTACCAAAATATATTAAGTATTTTTAAACACAGTAAACCATTTAATGGTAAAAACAGTCCTAAGATTTAGGTATTACTATCCTTCATTTTATAGATACAGAAATCAGAATGCAAGAAATTTATATAATTTACCTAAGGTCACAGAATTAGAGTTTGCAAGGGGGGTGGCAGGGAGTTCAAGTCTTTCTAACTTCAAAGCTCACATACTTTAAGTACAGTTTATCAAATAAACTGAAACTAGAAGGTAAGAATTTATAATTCTACTTTTCAGTGATGTTTTGGAAGGACTCAAGTATCAGGGAATATACAGGACTGGGTATCTTTAACTTATGTCCCCAATGTGAAAGTATCATTCTATAACTCTCATCTTTCTTTTCCTACAGCACTGAAGCAATCTAATCCCCGCACTCCTAAAACCAGACTAAAAAGTTCAACATTATCCCATCAAAAACCACCACTTCAGAAACCTTTGCTACTTTACTTTTTAAGAAAATGTTTTAAAATATTATATTTTGGGAAATTATCCACATCTCTCCATATCGTATCTGCAGTTATTCCTCATGTAGGAATTTACAATATTTCCTCATATACATTTTAATTTTTTAAATTACTTTAATCATCCTGGTTTAAAACACTAAGATAAAAGGAAGTCACTGAAAATCTTGATATCTTTCTTCAGACATCTCAAAAGAGTTAACATTATAATCAACAATAAGTTTACAACCATACATTATGAAAGAGTGCTATAAAAAGCTTAGCAAGTATTTGTTTCAAAGAATGGTTAAGGTTATATGTTACTTCTTTTTAGAGCAAGAGTAAGTTCTAACTATATTTTTATGTACACTGAGTTCCTTCAGTTAAAAGAAATAATAAAAGAGCTAATAAAATATGTTGTTAGAGAAGAAAGATTCCAAAGTCCCATTAAAACTCTTGGGATACAGGGCCAATAAACATCAATATTCAAGACAAAGGTATTCCTAAAATCAAATTTATTTCCCCATAAAAAAATTTAACTCAGTATATATTTATGAATAAAAACCTCAAAATAAGTACAACCCTTTGAATAAATGTGAAAAGATACTTTATTAAAAATATGAATTCTGTGCAAGTATATCCATTTTTGCAAGACTAATTAATTCAGGCTAATACAAATCATGAAGACATTCCAGTCAAAGGTCTACAGAGGAAAAAACTTACAGTCATTAAATAAATATACCTCTGATTTCATCTAATGGAATATATACCCACTAGAAGTTTTCCTGGAAAAGATACACCTAGATTTATTTTCAGTATTACTCATGTCATACAGGCACATATGCATTTTTAAAAAATTTTAATAGACTCAATACATTCATTTGATAAACTTTATTGAGCATCTATAGGAAACACTGGGGATATAGCAATGCATAAAAAAATGACAATCCAAGAAGGGAAGGCAGACAAAACTACGTAAAATATGTGGTATGGAAGATTATGATAGGTGCCATACAGCAAAAGCAAAGCAGAAAAGGGGGGCTGAATTTGATGAGTTCTAAAGTTTATTTTACCACAGTTGTCAAAAAGCCTTGGCTTCATGTAATGACTAATACATTACAGTAAATATGTACAGAATAGAGGACCATTTTAATACTAACATTTGAGTAATGGTTCTTGTACTGAGGGAAGGAAATGGGATAGGAGCAGACAGCCAAGAGGCTTCAATATATCTGTAATATTTTTTATCTTAAAAAAGATAAGTAGAAATATGCTGTGAATCAAATGTAAATACTTACGCTAACTGTCTTGTCCAAAGAAGGAAATAATTTTTCAAGTACAGTATGTGTTCTGGTTGTACCCCTGTGATAACCACAGCAGTAAAGCTATCTTTTTCCTTCTCCTCTGAGATTAGATGATGTAGAAATCTTTCATCATCATTTGTAATGTGAACAGAATCAGATGGCTACAAAGTGAACATAAATACAAAAGATTACATACATCTCAACTGTAACTAACAAATAACATTTACACCAACCTTTAATGTGATTCACTTGGATAATTTAGTATTTTGGAGGAAAATGGCCCAATACAAATCAGCTGAGTGTGTGACAATGCTGTGAGGACACGGAAACTTACATTAACTGCTAAACTGGAATATATAAAGGAGAATCCTATACCATAATGCTAAACCAATTTTAGAATCACAACGGAAAAGATAGAGAAAAATAAATACTGAGTTTAAAAGTGTCCCTCAAATTAAGAACACTTACCTGAAGGTGGAATGAGTCCTTGCTTGGGATACCTACCACTTAACTTGGTCAGGACCAATGCCCAGCCCTCCATGTTCAAGAAAACTAGGATGCTGACTGAACCCAGCTGGCTTAGCCCAAAGGCACTATGTTTATTAAAAGGGAGTAAAATCATCCTGGGCCCCAGCGCATTTTCAGAGAATATCTTTGGTTTGCAGAAAGGAAGTGGGGAAGAGGGCCTGGGGGGGAGTGTATGAAGATAAGAATTACAAACTTCTTAGTTTTTACTATGAGTCTATAAAAACTGTGTGTGTGTGTGTATGTGTGTGTATACACACACTGTGTATGTTGTATCCACAAAAAATTTTAAGGATAAAGATATACAATGAACTATCATGTCTAGGAAACTGTTTAAAATAAGCATGAATTATTACTTTCTTCATAAAAATAAAAGAAAACCCTCCAACACCATGTCAGTGCATCCCTAAATACTAAATTACTAATATTTTAGCTACAGTACATATGTAACATTTTATACACTTCGAGAGGTAGTAAAGTCACTTGGGTTTATTAATGATTCAGATTCATTATCCAAATATTTACCTAGCACCTTCTAAGTCCAATAGCTCAACCTGGGCATGAGGAAAACAGAGTTCAAGATAAGTAAGACAGCATCACTTCTCCCTACAAATTCCATCTGATAGATGAGAAACAAATGATTACAAAACAATGTGCCATTAGAAAGACATGACCCAAGAACTATAAAAAAAAAAAAAAAGGTAACACTCACCCAGCAGATGACTTAATAAGATCATTCCAGACCGATGAGAACATGAAAGACTTGAGAGTACAAGGGGAACAAGGTAGTTTAGAATTTATGATAAACATATGGTGAAGGATGAGGCTAGAAAGGCTGAAATCAAGCAGTAGAAATGAGTGGAAGAAAGGGTAAATGAAAGAAACTATTTTAAAAGAATTAAATGTGAATGATCAACAAGGATTACAATTATTATTATAGTGTTAATTGTTGGAGGAAAGAGGAAGAAAATAAGAAAGACTTAAAATAAGAAACACTGATTTCAGATGTAGTTACTTATGGAGCCCCTGGAGAAGGGCAGCTAACTGAAACTAGAAATGAGAGTACTAGATAGGATCAGCTGGTATTTAAGCTGCTCATGTGTACCACCTTCTGCTGTCCCTTCTAGGCTGCAGAGGCCAGGAAGCCAAAGTTCTCAGACTCTTAAATTTTCAGTTGTGGATGTAAGTTAGTTTCACCAATTTGATGTACTAGCCAAATATTTAGAAGGGAAACAAGGCAGAGGTCATCATCTGAAGTTTCTTGAAGGTTTTCTGTTACCACACAAGGTACTAAAAAGATCAGTATCCACATTCCAGCTTCAGTGTCAGCACTGATACAGCTCTGGTAATGCCCAGATATTCTGTGCCCCAGTGTTGGAGCAACTGTGGCAGCAAGACCTTTCCAACTCTTGGATCACAGATAAGGTAATATGTTTCTGAATTCCAGATCCAGTGGTGGTCCTCCAGGAATCATAATCCTCCATGATTATAGCACATGGCGTAGCATCCTCAAAGGTCAGTTTGAAGTATCCTGACATCATACTACTAGGCTCAGCCTAGAGTTCATCCCTTCAGCCCTTCCAATAATCATCTAAACATCTAATTCCCTTTATTTAATCCTTTTCTGTTTAAAGTATGTAGAATGGCTTTTTCCCTTTAAGGAGTCCAGTTTGATTCAGTGTCTCAAACTTAAGAAGAAAGTCTTGACAAGAAATAAAGATTCGAGAACTGTTGATATTAAGTGGCATATATATACTTTGCCCCAAAGATCAAGAACCACCAACTCCACACACATTGTAATAAAAGATAACAGGTGAGGAATAGAGAAGCCCCCAAAAAGTAGCCTGTAAAGAACTGGTCAGAAAAAGAAAAGGACCTATTAGTTATTAGTACCCATGAAATGTTTGTTGGGATGAACTCAGCACAAAACGCAGGGAAAGCTGGCAGAAATGATGACCAAAGAGACCTCAGTACTATTCAAGCTTTATCACATGTATACAGTTCTGAAAATCACTTAAATTCTCTATTTCTATTTTTCACCAGTTTTAATATGGCAAATATTTCCATTGATACACTTTACAGGGCTTTGTGATTTTAAGGTAATTTAGAAAAGATGGAATACTATTACATAAATGATATATTAAGATATGTAAAATGTTAAATAAATGCAGTAAATTTAGAGAGAAAAGATGAGATGAGGAAAATGAAAAAAATTCTTGGGCAAAGGAGAATGTTCAGTTATAAAGAAAATAAATGGAGTAAATAAATATGAAAAAAACATTCAGCCCACTAGTAAAGAAAGAGAAAGTATTATTTTCACCTATCAAATTGCTAACATTTTGCTATCATTCTTCCCTCCCCTCTTTATTCTTTTGAAAATTAAGGGGAGTATCTGATGGGCACTCCCATACACCTTTATTGGGAGTGTATGTGACTTGTGTTCAGTGTTTCATAAAATCAATTTTGAAATACATACCATAATTTATAAGCTCAAATTCCTTATAATGGCTATTAAAATTATAACAATCTATACTAAGAAAAAATTATAATGCAGGCAAAATATTATGCAAAGATACTCATGGCAGTATCATTATAATTATAATGAAATCCCTCAAATAAGTTAAATGCTTAATAGAATACCTAAATTACAGTACATTCCACTAAAGATACTATGAAGCTATTAGAAGTGTGTTGTGTACCAAAATACTTCAAAAATGAACAAATACTCAAAATGTTAATAAATGAGAACTCAAACTGCAAATATATAGTGAAGTAAGACTAGAAGAAAATTCAACAAGATATTTCATAAATACTTTTTTTTGGCATTTGAGACTATTATTTTCTTTATACTTTCCTAAAAATTTTTTTTTTACAATTTTAGAATCAGAAAACACTTTTTTTAAATCTTAAAGTTACTTTTCCAAAGATTTTAAAATAAAAAAATTCTAAAATGTTTCAAATGGAGAAAAGTTGAATGAATACAACAAAAACCATGTGTTCACTACCAAGATTCAACTTTGTTAACATCATGCTTATTAAAATGAGAATATGAATGCAAACTTATTATCACAGAAGTAGAGTAGAAAACGGTGATAGTGTAATGAACTTTTAGGAAATCAAGGCACCAGAGAAATAAATAAACAAGGAATTAATTTCTGTTATAAGTTTGCATTCATATTGCAATACAACAAAGATTTAAAAACTTGAACTCAGCACAAGGAAAAAAGTTTATAATTTTATGAGCAATTTCCAGGAAATTTAGTTAGCTTCTGAGAAAACTTGTTTCCTGAAGACTTCAGCCTGAGAAAGCACACAAATGATCACTTTTGCTATTCACAGGATTAAAAGAAAAAGAATGAAAGTTATATAATTTAATTAAAAAATTCCATACGTTCAAGTTTTTAAAACAGTAACATTAGTATCTTAGATAGAAACTAAAAAAAAAAGAAAGTTCTTGTCCTATCATCCATCCAAAGTAATAAATTTATAATTAGTGAGTTAAAATGTATTGTACCTTTCTGTTTCTAATATATCCACTATAAATTGCCTCCTTATTTTTCTCCTTCTTCTCAAAATCTTCTTTAGAAAGTACAAGTTCATGAACATCTTGAGAATCTGCAGGTTTGCTTATCATCTGTTAAATAATAAAAAGAGTATTTTATAAATTCCTAAAATTTAAACTGGCTAACATATTTAGACAGTCAATCTCAAAATTTTGATCAGTTTTCACTTTTAAGAAATCTTTTACTTACTCTGGCTGATTGTCCAACAAAGAAAACCGCCTGCTTGCCCCCAACACCAAAATAGGAAATATCACTATTTAAACTGCGTGGCACTGGCAGTGGTCGAACGTATCCTGAATGATCACTAAAATAAAACATTATATTAATGCAGAGATTTTAAACAAACTACTTAGGCTCCAAAGGAAATTGTTACAGCACTTTTATTAAGTGGTAACAAAACGATCCCCAAGTCAGGTAACACTCCTACTCAAATGCAGAAGAATCAGAGCTACAAGTCAAGGTATCATCTAGTCCAATGATTCTCAAAGTTTAATCAGATCAGCTAACACCTGGAAATTCTACAAAATGCAAATTCTTCAGTCCACCCTAATAAGTCAGAAAATCTCTAGCCAACAGGACGAATATCTGTACCCTTATATGTACTTATAACTCTACAATCTTCCCCTCAAAATTGTTTACTCCTTCAAAACTCATTAAAATATTGTCTCAAGACTAATGGGAATTATAGCAAAGAGGTTATTTCCATGGATCATGACAAATGAAGAGCTCTGACTGAATCTCCTACTGCACCATAACAACACTCTGGAGAGTATAGACATCCCTGGTCTCTCAAAATATAGACAAGATCTCCAGGGACATCACTTCGCATTATCAGAAATAAACAGAATTAGGGGTAACGCTGGAACCACTATTACACTAAATGGAACAGTTACAGAGCAGATGTGGCACAGCTGGAAAGATACAGAGAACACAAAGATGCATTCAAAGCACTTACCCATAAGAAACAAAGGGGGGAAAAGAATGAAAGATCTTAAACTGTGCTTAAAAACACGAATGACTGAAGGATAATCTCTCACAGAAGTTTAAAATTGTAGTTCTTTAAAGAGAGGACAGAATGGATAAAAGCTGTAAATATTCTAAAACCACTAAAAAGTACAGATTCACAGAATCAGACCAAAAGAGCTCAAATAGGATGCATAAAAAGAAATCCACATCACAGTGAACAGTAAAAACAAAGCAGAAGAACTAGAACACAGGCTGAGAGACAAAACAAGACAAAATGGGTTTGTAGGCTTTGACAGCAACAGTACGAGACAGTGGAATATTATCTCCAAAGGGCCCAGAGAAAATATCCACATAGAACTGTGAACTGAGCTAAATAAAGAATTTACAAATAAAAACCAAGCGAATTTACCATTAAGAAATTGCTCTTAAGGAATATTCCTATGAGCACAATCTGACATACAAGGTTACCTTAATATGGTAAGTACAAAGGCAATTTTAAAAATATGTGCTAAAAATTTTTAATGTATTGTTAGAAAAATGGTGTGTATAATTTGTGAGATTTCTAAAAAAAATCAGATGTGAAATACTAGACAACAAAAGTATAACTTGGAGAAGGAAGTGAGCAGAGACAGTCTTTCAAATTCTTTCATATGAGAGAAGGGAAGTGTTTTTAAATTTTAATCCTGAAGATACATATGCATTTTAAAATTTTAGAGAGAACTAGGAAAATAAATATATATATTCTAAAACACTGAAGAGAAAAAGGTAGAACAAGATTTTCAAAAGCAACAATAAAAAGATGCAATGAATTAAAAAAAACCCACATGGAAAACAGAACTGAGAGAATGGGATAAATTAAAATATTTTCATTGGTATAAAAAGTCCTCACTTATATTTCATTAATAAAAATAAAGCCAACAATGACACTGTAATACCAGACCCACAAAACAAAGCACACACAAAAATAACCCCCTCACAACATACAAAGCCACCACCATACACAAACCCACCTCCACACAACAGACACAAACCAGCCCCCACACAAAAAGTATGCATATAGACAAACACCCCACATAATCCACAAAGAAACCACTCCACAACATGCATACACACTGACACTGGCCCCCCAACACAAACACAATGTACAGAACACCAACAATAAAAAGAACATCTTAAACAGTCTGAGAAAACAGACCATACAAACTGAGAAACACAGGAATGACAAAAGCTTTCTCATTGTAAACTAGGCAAGCCAGTAGAAAATAGAGTGGCATTTTTTTAAATGCACTGAAATTTTTAACAAAGTCAACCTAAAATTCTATGCTCAACAAAAATATCTTTAAAGGAGGAAGGAGGGTACAGAGAGACCCAGACTTTATCAGACATATGAAAGCTGAAAAAAATTCATCAAGAAAAGCCTGAATCATAAAAAATCTGTTAAAAGACTCACAGGAATGAAAATGATACTACAGATTTACACAAAGGAATGAAGACCACCAGAAAAGGTAAATATGTGGGTAAAAATAAATTGACTCAGGGACTCAAATTGATACTTGCATATGAATGTTCACAGCAGCATTATTCACAATATACAAAAAAAGGTAGAAACAAGACAAGTTTCCATTAACCTATGGGTGGAAAAACATAGCGTAGCTGTATAATTCAGCTCCTGCTCCCTCTCCCTCTCCCTCTCTCCCATACATAAGATAGTACTGCTCACAAGTGCTAAAACTTGACAGAGAAAGCCAAATGCCCACTGACTGGAGACTGGATAAATACAGTGGGATTTTTTTTTTTAATACACACAAGATTTCATGGTTATGAAAAAGAATGAATTACAGACCCACACAAGTACGAACTTCTGAATAACCCAATACTAAATGCAAGTTCCTTTCAGACCAACATAGAGTATGATTATGCTTTTTCATATCAAAAACAAGCAAAAATGGATACATACACTAAAATAAAAAGGAAACAGAAAAACAATTCAACATAGTGGTTAACTTTAGTAGGAAGAAGAACAGAAAGAGAGGGGAACACACAGAAGAAAGTCACAGGCTATTCTACTTACTGGTTTGGGTGGTAGATTCTGGTTATTCAGCTTATTAAATTTTTCAAGAAATAAACTTTAAAAGGGCATGTCCTGAATTGACAAGTAGTCATGAACCAAGAATTACAATTAAAATCTATGTACATATGGCTATTAAGAAAAATAAAGAGTAAACAGGTTCTAAGACTTTAATTACTTATGAAAATGCTTCTAGGAAATAGGCTGAAAATACTCTCCTCTAAATACTCTCCTTAAAATACATATGGGGAAGTACATCAACAGTTTGGGAGAGGGAAACTCTGAGATAAAACAATACATTCATACTTAATCTGACTCAAAACTAAGGAATTCTGTTCATTGATTAGGAATGGACACATTTAATGGCCAGAGAGTAAGTTTCCTTTTTCAATGTAAACCATCCATGGAAACCTAATCTAAGCAAAAACCCTATCACAGCATATAAGGCTGAAAACACAAATTTCCCATAGGTTTCACACTTGTGCAAATGAGTCCAGAATATTCCTATATCCGTACTCAAGGGCTATATAAATCTCCCTCCATGAAGATAAATAAGCATAAACATAATCTAAGGCCTTAAGAAACAATTCTGCATCACAGAAGCAGTCCTCTGGAGAATTTAGAAAGTCATCTCCATCAGAATAAATTTATACCACAGTCAAAAAGAATTTCAGAAATTATCTCATCCTTATTCTTGATACAATGTAAGAGGACACTATATCTTTGTGAAACAAGAGTATTTATTAGAAAAGAGAAGCAAAATCTGCATGGAAACAAGTCATAAAAGGTGTAAAAAGTATGAAAAAGGAACAGGAGAGATAATCAAATTAGTAAAATCAAACTAAAAACACTGTAAGCGACCGCCAGGAAATACGGTAGAGTGACTACATATGTATATTTATCTCACTTTCTCAAATCTACCACAGGGGACAAATCAGCCACAAGGAAGAAAGCTTCACCTCCAACAAAACTGACAAATGGCCACAGATTCCTAATAAAGTTTCTGGAATATATCTGTGAGACACAATGGAAATAATCAAGTTAAAGTAAGATGCCCTAAATGTTACATATTCACTCTCTAAATTCAAGTAAATATAAATATCAGAAAATAAATGAAAGCTCATCTTAACTGCAGAAAAATATTGAAGACAAATGAGATTTTTCTTTAGGAAAATCCTGTTGCAAGCCCATTTCTACAACCTAAAAATGGCATGGGAAGTGGGCCATGTGGCATGCTGTTTTTATTTTCCCAAAAATGGCTGAGTTGAGAGCCTTTTAACTGCTCAACAAGTTAAAAGTGCAAAAAGTAGCAATGATCCAACATACATCTGAATTATGGCCACCCAGCAGGCCTAACTAATTATTCTTTCTTCCACAAACTGATTAAATGAACACAAACTATTACAACAATGTTCTAGGTATCTAAATTAACTCATAAGGCAATGATTATAATAGTGCCCTAGCCATGAGCAAATTTCCTCAGTCCAGGTAATACTCTATATCTTAACAGGGGTTTGGATTACACAAGTGTATACACTTGTCAAAAATCAGTTGAGTGAGTACTTCCAGAATGGCAAATAAAGAACCTATGAAAATCCACTCATTGATAAAAGCAACAAGAACGCCTGAAAAAAATGCCATAATCAACTTTTTCAGAGCTCCAAAAATTAACATTAGTCTTGCAATAATCCAAGGAGTGTTTATTTAAGACACACAGATGAGTCTTGGTTAAGAACAGCTAACTCTGATGTTTTAATATACCCTATCCTATTACTCTCTCACCAACTCCACAGAAGCCTTGAAAACCAACAACCCTGTAATAATGGTGAAAACTAACAGCTTACAAGTCACTGGAGTAAGTCTAGAGTTCCCAAAAAGCCCTTCCCCCATAGAACTGTCATTACTGGATCTGACAGTTCCCTAGGAACCTCTACTTGCAGGGTCTGTCTTTATTTTACCTAACTCAGAATTTGCTCACTGTGAACAGCTTTTTCCCTGGGCCAATTGTCATAACCAGTCAGTGGCAAAAGTTTATCACAGCTGACTAAAGCAATGAAAACAACTGGGAGAAAACAAGAATCTGGACAAAAACTTAGAAGGAAAGGTTGGGGAATGAGAGGTCCATGGCATTTTTGTTTTCTTAATTGAAGTATAGTTGATTTATAACCTTGTGTTAGTTTCAGGCGTACAGCAAAGTAATTCAGTTATAATGTGTGTACAAACATATATTCTTTTTTAGATTCTTTTCCATTATACATTATTATAAGATGTTGAATATAGTTCCCTGGGCTATACAGAAGGTCCTTGTTGTTTATCTATTTTATGTATAGTAGTGTGAATATTCTAATCCCAAACTCCTAATTTATCCTCCCCTACCCTTTCCCCTTCAGTAACCAGTTTGTTTTCTACATCTGTGAGTCTATTTCTGATTTGTAAATAAGTTCATCTTTGTATCTTTTTTTTTAGATTCCACATATAAGTAATATCATATGTTTGTCTTTCTCTGACTTACCTCACTTAATATAATCTCTTAACTCCATCCATGTTGCTGCAAATGACATTCTCTCACTTTTTTATGAGTAATATTCCATTGTGTGTGTGTATATATATATGTGTGTGTGTATATATACTACAATTTCTTTATGCAATGATCTGTCAATGAACATTTAGGTTGCTTCCACATCTGGGCCATTGTAAGATAGTGCTGCTATAAACATTGGGGTGCATGTATCTTTTCAAGTTATAGATTTATCTGGATATATGAAATGGGATTGGTGGATCATAGGGCATCTCTATTTTTATTTTAAGGAAACTCCATACCGTTCTCCATAGTGCTGCACCAATTTACATTCCCATCAACAGTGCAGAAGGGTTCCTTTTTCTCCACACCCTCTCAAGCATCTATTATTTGTAAACTTCATGATGGCCCTTCTCAGAGGTGTGAGGTGACACCTCACTGTAGTTCTGATTTACATTTTTCTAATAATTAGCAATGTTGAGCATCTTTCATGTGCCTGTTGGCCATCTGGATGTCTCCTTTGGAGAGATGTTTATTTAGGACTTTGGCCCATTTTCTGATTGGGTTGTTTGCTTTTTTTTTAATATATTAAGCTATGTGAACTGCTTATATATTTTGGGAATTAATCTTTTGTCAGTCTCATCATTTGCAAATATTTCCCACCATTCTATAGGTTGTCTTTTCATTTTGTTTATGTTTCTTTGCTGTGCAAAGACTTTCAAGTTTAATCAGGTCCCATTTACTTATTTTTTCTCTTATTTCCATTACTCTAGGAGATGGATTGAAAAAAATATTGCGGCAATTTATGTCAGAGTGCTCTGCCTCTGTTTTCCTCAAGTTTTATTAGACTGTCCAGTCTGACATCTAGATCTTAAATTCATTTTTAGTTTATTTTTGTATATGCTGTTAGAGACTGTCCTAATTTCATTCTTTTACATGTAGCTGTCCAGTTTTCCCAGCATCACTTATTGAAGAGACTACCTTTTCTCCAGTGTATTCTTACCTCCTTTGTCATAGATTAATTGACCATAAGTGTGTGGGTTTATTTCTGGGCCTTCTAACCTGTTCCACTGATTTATGTGTCTGTTTTTGTGCCACTACCATACTGTTTTGATTGCTTTGTAGTATAGTCTGCAGTCAGGGAGTATGATTCCTCCAGTTCCATTCTTCTTTCTCAAGATTGTTTTGGCTATTTGGTTCTTTCTGTTTCCAAACAAATTAAAAAACTTCTTGTTCCAGTTCAGAGAAAAATGCCATTGGTAATTTGATAGGAATTACACTGAATCTGTATGCTGCCTTGGGTAGGATAGCCATTTCAATAATGCTGATTCTTCCAATCCAAGAGTACGGATGGAACATATCTTTCCATCCGTCTGTGTCATCTTCAATTTCTTTCACGTGTGCCTTAGTTTTTGGAGTACAAGTCTTTTGCCTCCTTAGGTAGGTTTGCTCCTAGGTATTTAATTCTTTCTGATGCACTGGTAAATGGGACTTTTTCTTTAATTTCTCTGATACTTCACTGTTAGTGTATAGAAATGCAAGATTTCTGTATATTAATTTCGTATCCTGCAACTTAACCAAATTCATTATGAGCTCTAGTAGTTTTCTGGCAGCATCTTTAGGATTCTCTATATAGGATCATGTCATTTAAAAAAGTGACAGTTTTACTTCTTCTTTATTCAATTTGGATTCCTTTTATTTCTTTTTCTTCTCTGATTGCTGTGGCTAGGAGTTCCAAAACTATGTTGAATAAAATGGTAAGAATGGGCATCCTTGTTTCGTTCCCAATCTTAGAGGAAATGTTTTCAGCTTTTCGAGTATGAATGTTAGCTGTGGATTTGTCATATATGGCCTTTATTATGTTGAGGCATCTTCCCTCTATGCCCACTTTCTGGAGTTTTTATCATAAATGGATTGTGAATTTTATCAGAAGCTTATAAACACAGATGCAAAAATCCTCAACAAGACACTAGCAAAACGACTCCAACAATATATTAAAAGGATCATACACCAGTATCAAACGGAATTTATCCCAGGGATGCAAGGACTTTTCAATATCTGAAAATCAATCAATGTGATACACATTAACAAACTGAAGACTAAAAACCATGTGATCATCTCAATAGATGCAGAAAAAGCTTTTGGTAAAACTCAACATCTATGGTGGTTTTAAAAAGCTCCAACATCAAAACAATCACACTCATCTGTGAGGATGTACACATACTCAAGAAAGAATTGAGAAGGCTCTCATCTCTCATTTCTGGTTGACTTTGAGGTTCTGTACAAGCAAGAGTTACAGTAAGAGCTATAGACTTCCTGCTGGAACATTAAAAATATAGTCCAATATGCACACAGAACCCCTTAGCAAAAGATGGAAGGCTTAGTGGTTCCAAACATTTAAGGAAATGTCCAATCATTAGATGACTGTTAAGCTAACTAAGCAGACTTCAGAGGCAACATAAGAATGAGAATTTTACAGAATTAGTTTAGGGAAGTCACTATACAAAATGATAGAAGCAACTATAAGCCTGGAGAAGGGGATAAATTTGATTTCCAGAGTTGCCACATTTTATTATTTTAAATGTCCTGTTCTAAACAAAAAATGCCACACCAAGAAATGTTAAAGTATGGCCCGCATACAGGAAAAACACAATCAGTAAAAACTGTCCAAGAGAAAGCCCAGACATTAATTAGACTTGTCAATGATTTAAATCAGCTATTTTAAATACATTCAGTAAACAAACAGAAATCATGTCTAATGAAGTAAATTATGAGAACAATGTTTCACCAAATAGAGAATATCAGTAGAGACAGAAACTATAAACAAAGAATCAAACAAATTCTGTAATTGAAAACAAAAACAAACAAAAAACTGAAATGAAAAATTCAGTTAGGTGGTTCATGAGCAGATATGAGTACACAGAAGAAAGAATTAGTGAACTTAAAGGCAGGTCATTTGAGAATATTCAGCCTGAGAAACAAAAACAAAAAACCCATCAACATCAGGACAGTAGAAGCCACAAAAGGACAGGGGAGAAAAAAATATTTGAATGGCTAAAAACTTCCCAAATTTGACGAAAACATTAATTTACATATCCAAGAAGCTCAACAAACACCAAATCAGTTGAACTTTAAAAGATCCAAACTAGACACATCAGAATCAAACTGTTAAAAGCCAGAGGAAAAAGAGAATCTTGAAAGCAGATAGAGAGAAGTGACTGGTCACCTACAAAGGATACTCAATAAGTTTAGCAGCTGATTCTTCATCAGAAACCATGGAGTCAGAAGGCAGTGAGTTAACAAATTCAAAGTGCTGACAAAAAAACTGTCAACCAAGAATTCTTTATTCGGCACGAGATGCCTTCAAAAATGAAGGAGACATTAAGACATTCAAAGGTAAGAAAACCTGAGGGAATCTATCATTAGCAGACCTGCTGTAAAGTAGCTACTAAAGGATAATACTTTGGACTGAAATGAAAAGACACTAGAAAGTAACTTGAATACAAGAAAAAATAAAGAGTAAAACAGAGGTAACTATACAAATAGACAGTACAAATTTTTTTTTTTACAATTCTCCTATCTGATTTAAAAGACAGCTAGCTGCATAAAACACTGATTATAAAACTGTGTCATTAGGGTTAATGTACAGTGATGTCATTTACATGAAAATAATAATACAAAGGAGTGAAAGGGAAATGAAGCTATATAGGCTCAAAGATTTTGTGTATTACTGACATTAAACAGGATTGGTATAAATTAAGATGTTAATTGTAATCCTTAGAAAAATAAATGAAGAAGAAATTTCTTGGGTATAACAGTGGTATGGCTATTTATAAGAACATTCCTGTGAAGGAAATAAATGCTACAGTATTAGCAATGAAGTATCATAAAGTTTGTAACTTACTTTCAAATGGCTTAGGAAGAAAAAGTTTGTGTGTTTTTCCACGCATGCACACACCCATGTACAGGTATACAGATAGAAGATAAGTATGTCAAAATGTTAACAACTGACAAATCTCGGTGCATATATGAATGCTAGTACTGCTCTTACAACTTATTTTTTGGCTTTTTATTTGAAATACTTTCAACTTACTTCTTGATTTATTTGAAATTTTCCAAAATAAAAAGGAGAGTGAGAGTTAGATAGAATATCACCCAATTAAAACTCTTAGCTCATCTCCCTCTTCATGTACTCTGCCCTCCCCACTTCAAACACTCTAACCACACTGGTCACTTCTCTCTCAAACGAAACAAGCTGATTACAATTTCAGGGTCTTTGTCTTTGCTAATGTTCCTTCTACTTGGAACATTCTTCCCTCAGATTTTCACTTGGGTATTTTTCCTAATAACTCAAGTCTCAACTCAAATGTAACCTCAAAGAGGCTGCTCTCTTCTCTATTAGCCTTATCTAAAGAAAAAGACGTCCATCAGGTCTAACACATCTCTCAGTATTTTCTTAACGACAGTCCATAACTGAAATGCTTTTCCTTTTCACTACAACATAAGTTACAGGCCAAGATAGTCAGCTGTTATGTATTGTGTAGGCTGTCTTTCCTTCTCTTCCATAACCTATCTACTGTAGGACAACACTCAACCATGTATCCGTAAAAACTAAACTGGAAGCAGTAAAACAACTGATAATTTTTTTTCTACAGAAGCTAGAAGAGAGAGGGGTACAAATGATGCTAACAGAAACTGGAGTGGGTTAAGGGACTGATACTGGACTCAGAGACAGTAGGAGTATATAACAGCTGAAACAACTGATTGCTTACTGATACTAGGCCCCAAACCAGCAACAGGTAGATTTCTCCCAAAAATTAAAATTTCCCTAACACTGGAATTAAGTTTAAAAGCCTGTGTTATGTTAAAATCTAGAGAAAAATCAGTCATAGTTCCATTTATTTTAATAAACTGTAGACTCTACTTCTCTCTACTCTTCCACTTGATTTAACTAGCATTTTTCTGATCTTTTTGCCCCATCTGTTTTCTTTTCCCTCTACCTAGTATTTCTATTGTATGTTAAATTCTATCTTTAGACTATTAAAGACAGTGGTCTTCACCTTCTTTATGGCTGTTTTGTAAATCCTTGAAGTGGCAGGTACTCATGAAAATAGTGAAAAAGAATAGCTGTAGAAACATCTGAGGCCAAGAATGAGAAGTAATAACTAAATGATAGCTTGAATTTATTGAGTCCTTATCATATGCCAGGATATAAGGATTTTACACGTACTGATTTACTTGATTTTTGCAAAACTTTATGAAGTATTATCCCAATTTTACAGATATATAAACTGAGACAAAGAGCAGTAAAGTGCCTTGACCAGTGTCACACAACTAGTAAGGCTAGAATTCAAAGAAGGTCAAATGATTCCAGAGCCCTTGTTCTTCACTTCACTGCCTTTCACCATTGCATTGTAAGTCTTTACAAATTTGATGAAAATTCTGAGTGCTGAAATTTCAGAAATGAGAAGGCAAATGTGTTAACTATATTAATTTTTAAACATTACTGAGTTAGTACTACTCAAATTTAAGGGACTTTCCTTGACATAGCAAAGAGCAAAACAGGACACGATAAAATACTAACTACTTACTAAGAATGCCAACAGATTCTTCCCACATGTGTTTCCTGAAGTACACAACATAACTGAAAATACTAAAACACTGTGAGTCATTGCTCTTACCAGAACTCAGCTAATATCCCAAGAACCTAAATCTTTGTATCCCTGGCAGCTTCTAGTATATTTTGTTTCCTCTATGACATTCTCATTTAGGATATTTTCTACAAACATATTCTGATATAAAACTCCTGACTAGATTCTATTCTCTAACAGCTGTGAATGTTTTGTAAAGCAGAGCCCTAAAAGAGCAACAGTGAGCTTGACAGAACTACATGTGGTTCCTTAGACATTTTGCAAGTGGTATTAGGTGGTTTCTAAAGCCTATTTAAAACCATTCTACTGCTTAGAGACTACACAACTTTCTTCAAACTTAAGTTATTAATAAGGGGGAAAAGCTCCAAAGTACTTAATATATCAACATAACTTCTACATACCTCAGGAAATGCAAAAAGAATCATTCTATGGAAGGGCACAATATGATTTATGCAGTTTTGACTATTTCTAAGTATTGGTCATTAAAACTCTATTATTATAAAAATCTAAATAAGTAAGTTGGTAAACCAAACTAAAATGTATCATGTATAACTAAAGAAAAATAAAAGTTTTTACCTTTATTAAAATAACCAACTGCCCATAAAAAAAGGTTTCTAACCTTTCAAAGTCGCCTTGCCTTGTAAATTTTGACAACCTATACACTGCCCAGTTGTTAAGCTGTTTAGAGGTCATTCCTCTTCCATTATCTATCACTGCAACGGCAGGTTTTCCTTGTGTTTCATCAAAATGCTATGAAACAAAATTCAAAAAGACAGGAAAAGTCAAATCAATATTAAAAACACAAAAAGTTAAATATAAAAAAGTGATTCACTGGGCTCACTTATACATTACTGGAGGAAGTGTAAATTAATACAACTTTCTGAAAGGCACTTCTGCTGTATGAATCAAAGGCCTTAGAATTCTTCATGTCATTTAGCCCAGAAATTCCGTTTCTCAGAAATAAGTTTGAGGAACTAATTAGAGATGTGTACAAAGATCTAAAAGGATATTCATCATGTCAGCACTGATTACAATGGCAAAAATATAGGAAAAACATGTAAATTTCAGTAACAGTAGATTGATCACTTAATTCATATTATAGTCAATACACCAAACTGCAGCAATGGTATGCTATACTGCAGAATATTCATGATATGGCAATGTTTATAATGTAATGTGAAGGGAAAACAGAAGATTACAAATAAGATGTACACTATGATCACACATACATGTATACACATATGCATAGAAAATGGCACGTGAAAAAACTGTAATGAATGAAGAGACATCAGATAATTATCTCTATTTTTAGTTTATCTTTATTTTCTAACTCTCCTCCAATGAATTTATAGTACTTCTATAAAAGGAAAAGCTGAATGGCTTTTAGAGTATCATTTTCTTACCAATTTGATCTGTATTCTTCTAACACCGGTGTTACGAGAAGTAGCAGACAATGAATTGTCAATTAATTCTGCAAGAGCAAATGCTAGAAGATAATGAGAAAACATTATTGTTTAACTTTTCCCTCTTAAATACTTTACATAAAAGTTCAAAGTAGAAGAAACTCTGAAATACCTTAAGCTATCACTTTTACTTTCCAAAGAGCTAGAATTAAAGTACTATCCTGATCCCAGTGATAAAAACATAACAAAAGCATTACCAATCACCACCAGCACAAAAAAGCAATCATCAACCAGTACTTGTGTGGCACTATAGGCATGAGTCAACCAGCCATGATTTCTGCCTTTAAGGAGTTTACAATCTAAAGACAGACATACAGACATAAAGACAAACAGAAGGTCATAACCATAAAATCAACTGTCTCTAGTATGTAATTACATCGTGCACAAGTCAAAAGTAAGCACATTTAGAGATATGGGGGCAAATAAAAAGCAACTATAAGTGTCTATTAAAAGTTGATTTAAATACAGAAATCTTACAACACCAACTTATGAAATGGCAGACCGTATCTGCTTAATTAACTCAAAACTGCTCTTAATTTCCTACTACACAACCAACCTGACCTTCAGTTTTATCACTGGCTCAGCACTGTTCCTAACATTCTCCTTTCTTCAAGGGCACTACTTTTGTTTCCTTAATGAAAAGGGAGAGCATACCAAATTTATGTCTCTTCGACTGAAGTTTAGCACAACTTAAGCTGTAATTAATCCACAGATTAGCATTCCAGCAAGCACTTTCACACTCTAAACACTTAGGGGATGGCTAAGTTTATAAACTAGTTAGAAAGAAATTACCACAAATCAGATGTTTGTAAGGATCTGGCTAAGGGTCTTAACTCTAGAAAATGGAGAAGTAGGGATGTTTGTAGGAAATGGAAGGGGGAAAAAGAGTTAAGGGAAATTTGAAAGGAAGAAATGAGTAGAATTTAGTATCTGATTACATATAAAAGGAGAAAGAAAAAGAAATCCAAGGTGGTTTTAAATCTTTGCTCCAGAAGACTGGATAAATAGTCATATTTTCCATTAAGGGAAAATTTGGAAGGGATGAAAGAAAAGTTCAGTTTTAGATACAATGCCTTACCACTATATCAAGCTCAGTGAGTAGAGATGTTTCACAGGGAGAACAGACACTATGCTTAATTGAAAGAATAAAGACAGAGGTAAATGCTTCATTGACATAGAACACTTTAGGCTTCAGTCAGTTCACTAAAAGCATAAAAAAATCAGCATGACTTGAAGAATTATCCACCATGGTCATAAGTAACAAGAAGTAGCATCAAAAGCAAAGGAAACAGAGGCAGGGAAAGACCTAGGAATTTAATGTAAGTCACAGAAATCAAAGCAAGAGTTTAAACAGTGAGATTCTCTGTCTATTTATGTAACGACAATAGGAATGAAAATTGGTATAACCAAAATGGAAAGTAATCAACCTATTTCAAAAGTCTTAAAAATGAATACATCTATTGACTCCATGATTATACATTTAGAAACTTAAGCCCAGAGAACGAATTAGATTCATTCAATATGCAAACATATGAACACTTCCTATTTGCCAGGCATTGCTCTAGGAACTAAACACAACAGATGAAAGCCTGTTCTTACGGAGTTAACATTCTAGTGGAGGAAGATGGGAAATGAAATATATTTGCAATAAATAAGTAAATTTGTTAGCATGTTAGAAGATGGTATATGCTACTGAGAAGAGTAAAGAGATTAAATGCAAATGGTCCCTGACTTAAAGATGGTTCAACTTAATGATTTTTTGACTTTACAATGGTGCAAAAGCTATTTACATTCAGTAGAAACCACACTTTGAATTTATCTTTTCTCAGGTTAGTGATATGCGGTAAAATACTCTCTCATGGAGCTGGGCAGCAGCAACAAGCTGCAGCTCCCAGTCAACTACACCACGACGAGGGTAAATAACCAACACACTCACAAGTACTCTCTTCCCAGACCTTTCTGTCTTTCACTTCAGTACAGTATTTAATAAATTGCAATGAGATAGCCAACACTTTATTATAAAACAGGCTTTGTGCTAGATGATTTTGCCCAACAGCAGGCTAATGTAAGTGGTTTCAGCACATTTAAGGCAGGCTAGGCCAAGCTACAATGTAAGTAATGACGTAGGTAAAGGTGTATCCTAAGTTGAAAATCCTTAAGTCAAAATAACATTTTTGACTTGCAACATTTCCAACTTACAATGAGTTTACTTGGCATAGAGGAAACACAATTGCAATTTTAAATGGGGTGATCAAGATAAGTTTTGTTGAGAGGGTAACAGATAAACAAGACTTGAATGAGATGAAGGAAGGAGACAGGGGCTATCTGGGGAAAGAGCATTCCAGGCAGAGGACCCTGAACTAAGAATAAAGCTGGCACTGAAGTAGAGTGAACAAGCAACAGGAGTTGTGGAAAACCAAGTCAGAGAGGTATAAAGCAGAGCTTCTAAGGCCATGAATGTAACTGTAAAGACTTTAGCTTTTTATCCTTAGGGAAACACAATCTGACTTCTCAAATCTTAGGTGGACAGGCATGAAAAGAGAGAAACAAGTTAAAAGGCCACTGTATAGTAATATGATGGTGCCTCGTACCTAGTGTTACCAACAGAAGTAAAGAAAAATAGTCATTTTCAGATAAACACTGAAGATGGTGGCCAACAGGATTTTCTGAAAGATTCAGTTAAGTGTATGAGATAAAGAAGAATCAATTGGATTTTATGGCTTAAACAATCAGAAAGACCCAACGTTGATCTGCTGTGTTGTTTGTTTTTATGAGGGGGAGGTAATTTGGTCTATTCATTGATTTCTGCTTGGAGGAGGTATTGGGGATTGAACCCATCCTGGGTAGGACCTCTTGCGTGTTAAGCATGCGCTCTACCTCTTGAGCTATATATACCCTTCCCCCGAACCAACATTAGTCTGAACGGGATGACTATGTGCAATATATTCAAATTTTAGATATTCTAGTAGAGACGCCACATGGGCAGCTGGTAGACAAAACCAGAATTCAGATGATGAGTCTGGCATTATTTTTCAGTATGTAACAAAAAATGATCATTTCTTACCACCTCCATTTGGGAGTCACTGCCATAAAGATGGTATTCAGAGCCATGATGTTGGATGTGATCACCAAGTGAGGAATTACGAGACGATAAGGGACCAAATATCAAGGCCTGGGGCACTCAACATTAAGAGGGTGGGAAGCTATGTCAATATCTCAAAAAAAAAAAAAAAAAAAGAGGGTAGGGAGAAAGGAGACGACAGAAGACAGCCAACGAGGCAGAAAGAAAATAAAAAGCCTGTGCTCTCTCAAAGGCCAAGCAAATTATATCGAGGAGGAAGAAGTGATAAACTGTGTCAAATAATGCTTCAAATAAAATGAGAACTGAAAACTGATCACTGGATTTAGTCACTGGTGACCCTAGAAGAGTTTAAGTACAGGGGAGTGAGTAGGAGAGGACGAGAGCAGATGCACTGCTGATGGTGAACACAGTCAACTCTTTTGAGGAGGTTTGCTGCAAACAGGAGCAAAAAACTGGACAGTAATCAGTAGATTATTATAATGTTTTTAAGATGGAAGAAATAAAGAGCTCTTTTTTGTATGAAAAGACCATCAGAGCTGATAAATATACTGGTTACAAGTTCAAGCTCTGAAGTCACTTTGCTAGGCTTCTAATCCCAGCTCCAACACTTACTAGAAGGGTGGCCTTTGGCAAGTTACCTAAAATGTCTCAGCCTCAGTTTCTTCTGAAAAATAGGGTCATTACCTAACATTAGCTACCACACAGGATTAAGGATTAAATGAGAAGATGCTCATAAAGCACTTTGGCACAGTGCCTGGCACTGCAGCTGACAGCAGTACTAGTACCAGTAGCAGTCAAGGTAAGGATGTACAAAAAGAGTTGGTCACAAGAATATTCAGTCATTGTAACAATTAAAAAACCTGCAATAACCTAAATGTCTAATAACAGTACACCATTCAAATAAATTATGTTATCTAAATACTGTGTAAACACTAAATACAAATACATATTGATATATATTAAGGATGTTCATTTAATTTTAAATAATAAAGTAGGTTAAAAAGTACGCATCATATAAAACCATTAAAAAAAAATTTTTTTAAATCGAACAATATAAAACGGTCTGAAAGGATAAACACCAAAAGTGTTAGTGGTGGTTACATCTGGATGGTAGACATAGGGATGTTTTTTACATGCTTTTTGCTTATCTGTGTTTTCTAATTTTCTACAAACTATAATGCATTTACAATGAAAAAAATATTTTTAATAGCAAACTTTATAATGAACATTTAAATAGTATTAAACACTTTGGCGGGGTCCAGACAGAAAAGATTCTCTAAATCAACTGATTTGTAAAGATAACTAGCAAACAATTCAAAGGTAGGATAAAAACTGGCAAGAATTAAAGGTGGAAGGAAATTAAAGGAAGGGGTAAAGAACACAAACCACTAACTTGTGCAGTTCAGCTATACAAATTTATAAGGTAAAACATATTTTCTCAATTGGGAGAGGTCCATAGAAGGCCAAGAATAAATCAGGAGAGGAAAGTGTACGGGAAAAGGAAAGATGTGTAAGTGCAAGATCTCTTATGAGTTGAAAAGGAGTGAATTCTCATTCCAGGTTAGTTGTAAAGAAGTATCTTTATTTTGAAGTAAGATGACTTAGGTAGAAAAAGAAATAAATTGTGATGAAGAGAGGAAATAAGGAAGCTCACAATGACTGGTCATAGTCTGCTAATAAAGTAGAATGAGTGAAGGAATAGGACGTGTAATCAGGGGACAAAGGAAAATACAGGTTATCAAAATTAGTGTAAATGGAATACTTACGTAAAGGATTTTGTCCTTCACTTGCATAATATTCATACATGCCACTTTTAACCAATGTGTCATAGTGAGGTAGGAAGTCAATTCGTTCTTTTGTAGCTGTTTGTAGTAACTGATTGACTGACTGCAGCAGGTATAGAGTGACTCCATCTTTAACAGTTTCATCTGTAATAAGATGTAATACCTCAAGTGCTAAGCTAGCATCAGAAACACAATTAATTTATAATTTTAAGTATGTAAATTGTATCTATGAAATATCTTTTAAAACTGTACAGGCAAATCCCTAAACAATGGGTCGATCTATAAATTCAGTTGTGTTTTGTTAAGAATATCAGTGGAACAGGTCCAAATACTCCCATTCATCTGAAACACTCAATTCTCAATAAGTTAAACTGTCACGGAAAATCAGATGAGGAACCATACTAGAGTGGTATCAATAGAGAAGAATGGTTAAATTCAAAAAGGAATCAGGCATGAGAAACTGACAAGTCTTAGAACATAATTAGGTTAAAAAAAAAAAGGAAGAATCTAAGTTGGTGAGGAGAATTAGCTTCTTAAGAGCCCACACAGAAGACCTGTGCTAGGTATTGAGCAAGGTGTCATCTTCTATAGCCTTGACATCATCTTTTTCCATAATCTTGCTTGAAAAATATGACCTTTGTACAAACTTCACACATATAGCCAGTTCCCCCCCAACAAAGTAAACAAAAGCATCAATGGTTTTTTGATGTATCTACATAATAAAATAGTTATCACTCTATGATTTACTAGACCATATTAAATATAAAAGCATAAACTTAACATTGCTTACCAAAATTATCACAGGTAATTTCCTTCCTACTTGTTGTTGTAATAACGAATTTCTCTTCAGGTGAAATGCCAAGTGTCTATCCAAAATAACAGGAATAAAATCAATTATTACACAAAGGAAATAAAAGCATAAAAGCACTATTCAAGTTTATAAAAATATGAAAATACTACCATATGATACCACTTATATGTGGAATCTAAAAAAAAGACAAATGAACATATATGCAAAACAGAAACAGACTCACAAACAGAAAAACTTATGGTTCCTTGTGGGGAAAGGGGTGGGAAGGGATAAATTGGGAGTGGGAGATTTGCAGATACTAACTACTATATATAAAATAGATAAACAAGTTTATACTGTACATCACAGGGAACTATATTCAATATCTTGCAGTAACCTACAATGAAAAAGAATATGAAAACAAATATATGTGTATGTATGACTGAACTATTATGTTGCACACCAGAAAGTGACACAACATTGTACACTGACTATAGTTCAACAGAAAAGAAAGAAAGAAAGAAAGAAAGAAAGAAAGAAAGAAAGAAAGAAAGAAAGAAAGAAAATACTGCGAAGACTATTACAATCTTTTAACAGTTAACACTACATTTACTTTCTGTGAAATATTGTCTTAACGTTTTAAAATTTTGTCTTTGGATAAATCTATTTATAAATTACCTGTTTGTTTAACAAGGTTGATTTTTCTGCTATTTTATGTTACCTAGGAACACAAGTAATTAACTGGACATTTTGAAAGGGTTTAACATGAGGGGACCTCTCAGACAAAAGACATGTTATTTCATGTCAATATATAAGTAAACTTATTTGGAGCAAAGCATTAACATAACACTTATATTCATATGTATTAAGTATTTAAATATGTAAAAACAGAAGTACTAGAATAGAGGTTAATATTTTATAACACTGAGGTAAGGCTAGCCATGCTATGCAGGATATCTGTATTAAAGCATCTTTATATCTATTATAACCCCTCCCAAAAGTTATACTTTTTTTTCCTCTTTTTTTTTTCATGAGGGGGAGGTAATTGGGTTTATTTATTTTATTTGGAGGAGGTACTAGGGATTGAACCCACGACCTCATCCATGCTAAGCATGCACTCTTGAGCTATACACCCCCAAAAGTATAACTTTAAAAAGTTAAGACAAATTATAAATTACAGGGGAGGAAATTGCAACAGGAAACAAAGTATTAGCATCCTTAGGAGAAAAAAGCCTTTATAAGTCAAGATGAAAATCAACAAAGAGCAAGACTGAAAAGACATGAACAATCAAAAGGAGAAATAAAAACAAATGACCCCAAAAACATGTGAGAACTGTAATTTGAAAAGATACATGCACCTCAGTGCAGCAGTATTTACAACAGCTAAGACATGGAAGCAACCTAAATGTCCATATACAGATGATTGGATAAAGAAAACATGGTGTGTATATATACAATGGAATACTACTCAGCCATAAAGAATGAAATAATGCCATTTGCAGCAACATGGATGAACCTAGAGATTATCATACTAAAGGAAGTTAGTCAGAAAGATAAAGACAAATACCATATATCACTTATATGTGAAATCTAAAATAGGACACAAATGAACTTATTTACAAAAACAGAAACAGATTCACAGACATAAAAAACAAACTTATGGTTACCAAAGGGGAAAGGGGGTGAGGGAGGGATAAATTACAAGTTTGGGATTAGCAGACACAAACTACTATATGTAAAATATATAAACAAGATCCCACTGTATAGTACAGGGAACTCATTCAATATCCTGTAATAAGCCATAATGGAAAAGAATATGAAAAATATATATGTATAACTGAATCACTTTGCTGTACTCCACAAACTAACACAATAGTGTAAATCAACTACCATTCAATAAAAAAATTAAATTTTAAAAGATGTTTAAAAAGAGAAAAAAAATGAAAACCTGAATTTTCACAACTAACCAAAAGATGGAATTAGGAAAATGAATTAACACTTTCATTAAAATTTTACATATCTTTACAATTAAAAGGTACATGCTCTTTCCAAAATGAGACAGTGGGACAATGTATGGTTAAGAAAAAGGCTGACTTCTGTTTTAGGCAATGATCTAGACCAACTTTACATGGAAAATAACTAAAACAAAAAAACTAGACTAATGACACTTAAGTCTTCAATACTGATAGTAAAAACCTTTACTGGTCACTACTGAAATTGAGGCACCAACTCCTTACTCTGAACATTAACAAATTAAAGAGAAAGAATAAAGCATTTATCCTGCTTTCATGTACCAACTGGATTTCAGGCTAACAAAATATCTCTGGTTGATGAGGCAAAGCTGTTCTTTAAAGAATTCTTGGTAATAAATACAGAAGGAATGGCAATCAGAATATCACCATCAATGAATGAACCATTAAATCAAAACTTTATTATGGAGGAATCCAGCTGAAACCTCCTGAATTCCACTAATTCAATCTTTGAATTGCTAAGAGTGGGTGAAATAGCCATATATTATATGCTCATGATGTGATGTAATATTTACTACCAGCACCACCTGTGAAGTATTTTTTTGCCTCCTCACCTCAAAGAAGCTGAACCTAAATCTTGGTTCTGAAAAATAACTTCTAGTTTACAGGATATATGGAGTTAGAATAAGCTAAATTATTCCATAAAGGAGCACAGATAAATACAGAATATTAGAGGCAAACCTACTTGATTTCAACAAGTCAGTGTCGGGGAAAACAAAAAAGACTAAGGGAAGGTGTTTTGCTCAAATGCTCTAAATTTTAAAAGAATTAAGAAATATAAAAAACCAAGTTCAGGGAGGGAAATAGCTCAGTGGTAGAGCGCATGCTTAGCATGCACAATGTCCTGGGTTCAATCCCCAGTTCCTCCACTAGAAAAAAAAAGTTCAATACCTGATATAAGCAAACCAACTATAAAAAGACATGTCTGAGACAGAGAAGTCTGAATATAGACCAAACTCTTAGACAATATTATTAAAAAATGCTACTTTCTGATAGTGTGCTAATAGAAATGCTTGTAGACGTATACAGGAGTGAGATGAACTAAGGCCCAGAATATGCTACAAAAGGCAAAAATGATGCTAATGTGGTAAATACTTGGAAACTGTTGAATATGGATGCTGAGTATACTCTTATCTCTTTGTATATCTTTGAAGCTTTTAATAAGAAAAATTTCTAACTTAAACTATACTATAACTGACCAGTGGAAAAGAACAGAGGACCCTGAAAAAAAGGCCCATACATATATACATGGGGAGCTTGGGAAATAGGTGACATTACAAATAGGTGGGGAAAGAATAAACTATTCAATGAATATTACTGACACAACTAGCTAATTGCACAGAAATGGGTAAAATAAAATCCCCATCAACATACACAAAAATAAATTCCAAGAGAATTAAAGCAGTTACATACTAACCTAAAATTATAGAGGAAAAATAGGGAAATAATTTTGAGAAGATAGAGAAAAAGATTTCTGAAAATATACAAAAAGTTAAAGCCATAAAGGGAAAAAACTGGAACAAAAGAAAAGATGCTCATCTTCACTAGTTATTAGAGAAATTAAAACAATCTGATTATCATTCCTAAGAGGCTGGCAAAATTTTTAAGTTACTGATAATATAAGGTATAGGCCTCCATATATAAGGAAAGTGGACCTTACACACTGCTGATAGGCATAAGAATCAGTATAACCATACTGAAAAGTAATTTGGTATACTCAAGTAAAATTTAAAATATTTACATCCTATGCAATTCCACCCAAGAGAAATGAAGCTACAGATATAAACTGATAGGGAAAAGATTCTACTTGTTTACAGAAATAAAAATTATCTTTATAGAACTTTATTTGGCTTTTGTATAATCGTCTTTATTTTTCAGTTCTTTACCACTTTATCTCTACAGTGTCCCAAATGGTAGATATGAGCTTATTACATCCTATAGAACAAAACAGTTGCTATAGTTACGGAAAAACATGGGCCAAATTGAATTTTTAAGATCTCTGTACATCTGAAAAGTATTTACACCTAAGTATTTCATACAATCGCTCCATAATTCTACAACTTAATTAAGATACATAAGCTATCTTTTTTCTTTGCTTTATCTATAATTCTTTATAAAAATTATTTCTCAGATTCATATTTTTCTAAATATTTTATAGCTCTGGTATTTGACAAACATAAATTAAATATTTTTACATTATTCATGATGCTTTTATTCACAATTCATCTCTCTCCATATTTTTGGCCTAAACTCTATGTTACCAGATGTAAACAAAAGTCTTTCATGTATTATACTAACCTGGCCTTGAATACAGATACACTTTCTCTGTCTTTCTCTATATGAACACAGGATGACATTCCATTGGGCCAAGAGTCTTGCCTGGACTTCATTTTTATATGAGCACTTCAATCCCACCTTCTTCCAGGTCAATGTTAAAGTATACTAATCTGCCTTTAATGAATAATGTAAAGTACCGGCCCTCCATGTCTTTAGGTCAGCTTCAAACATCTGCTGCCCAACTTCTCCCAAAAGCCAATTTTAAGAAATATCTGTAAAGGGCTAACTAACTAACTTGCAGTCCATAAAATTCTCAAATACTCTAAACTTCATTAATGGATTAGGTCAGTCAGAAATTACATACTTGAACACATCTCTCTGAAACTCTGCAAAAACTAGCCTTTAATGATTTGTGCTTTGGTTTTATATCCAATGGCTCTGTCCCTGAATCACCCAAAATGAGGAACACTCATATTGCACTTGAGTGAGAAATCTCTATAAAAATTTGGGTTGTAACTGGTTGAAGCCAGGTGCAATACTCTAAATAGCACATACCCTACCTTATATTAAAGGACAAGATAAGAAGAGCCTTTCCTATCTGTAAGAATGTTGACCATTTTATCAGGATTTGTGAGGAATCTAGGGAGAATTTTTTTCTCAAATTAAAGGTTTAACAGTAGAAATGTTTTTATTTTATAGACATTGTGGATTTTATGTCAATTATCTTTCCTTCTTTGTTTTGACCTCTTAAGAAATTCAGAGCTGATTTCTTGGCTCAGCACTGGTGTAAGATATTATCAAATGAACTCCCGTTTATTAGCTAGCTCTCCTCAGGTTACTATTCTATTCTTTCCTACACCTATCTTCTTTTGCTTCTTTTCTTTCATTTTTTGGAATTTTTAACACAATGTAACTTATGGACAAATTTTTTTTGAAGGAAGAGATTGATTCATTTAACTAAACAGCTATAAACCAACTATTAAGTAAGGCGCCTACCCTCAAGGAGCAGAGCATATTTAAAAAAAAAAAAAAAAAAGTACAATGGTATAACAAGTGCCGTGGCAGGATAACAACAAACAGTGGAACCACACAAAGGAAAAAGTAGGCATTCCCTCAAAATTCAGGGTGGAGAGGGAGGTTTGCACGCCTGAGACTCAGTGCCTGGGTATATTTAAGAACTAGCCAAAATAAGTCATTTTCTAATCTTTGATTCTGCAAGACCACAAGGGCTCAGGTGAGTCAATAGCTGCTTACCACAGGTCTAAGGGCTTCTGCCAAATCTATGCTTTCCTCTACCTTCCTCTTGACTGCTCCCTTCTTCCACAGTGAGCTTTCCTCAAGGAACAGTTTAGGATCCATACTTTCTAACACTGCAAACACTAATTGGCTTGTTTTAAGCTTTAAGGAGAAGCTTTAGTTAGTGCACTATCTGCCTCTTCCCCTAACAAGGAAAATGAAGGCTTTAGTAAACAGTGTGGGCATGTTTTTTTAAAAAATACAAGCTTTAGAATCAAAAAGACCTAAATTCCAATCCCAGTTTCACTGCTTATGTACTGTACAAACTCAGGCTTAATTCAGTCATTTATCTCAGTTCTTCATGTATGCAACAGGGACAAAGTTATGGGAATAGATGTCATAATCTAATGATGCTTTAAATTCTCCAAAAAAAAAAAGTTACCTTTTCTTTTTTAAACTAGGTTTTCCCTCTCACTTCTAATCAAATTTAACCTTCTCTGTTCTAGCAGGAAGAAGTGGGAAGAAGGACAAAAAGAATTAGACAAAGAAAATATTTTCCTTGGTTTTCAAGTTAAAATATTTAAGTAATGGAATAAATGTATCTGTTTCCTATAATAAAAAACTTCATTTGAGGCAGAGTGGTATAACAAAAAGAATATGGGTTCTGGGTTTGAACTGTAATTTTTGTACTACCTGTTTAACTTAAGTGAGTCATCATCTCCAAAAGTGAGTTTCCACTTCCGTAGTAAGAGGTCAATACACTTCCCCTATATATGTTACAGAGTCAACTGGCACTTCTGACACAGGAGGATTATTTCTAGAGGGAGGGTAAATTGGTACATCCTTTTTGAAAAAACAACTTAAAAATATGTATGAAGAACAACAGTGAAAATCAGCTATACTTCAATTTTTTTTAAATGCATCAAGAGCTTTAAATATATTCTTGATCTCTGATACAGGAATTTCACGCCTAAGATTCTAAACCAAAGAAAAACAAAGTCATAAAAGATTATACTTTCAAAGATATTTATCACGGCATTTCTTAAAATTGGAAGTAATGTAAATATCAACAAAAAGGAGAGAGCTGGTTATGTAAACAGTAGTACAAAACAGCCCACTTGGATTATGAAGACTAGCGTTAAAATAGAAAAATATTGACAATATTAAGTTAAAAAAAAAGGAATATAGACATGTATTACAGTTATAAAAAAGCGGGGGGATAAGGGTACCAAAAATTGACCTCAAATACTAACAGCAGTTAAAGTTTTACAGCGAGTAAAAGGTTTACTTTTACCCCGTCTGGTTCCGTATTTTCTTTAATGTGCTATTTTAGAATCATCTTTATATCTCATGATTTCAAATAGTTAATACATAATAAATGTAAGTATTTTATATAATCAACTATAAAAATAATAAACATAAAAGACTCCTTTTCCTGAGTTGGATTTAATACAAAACATCAAAAAAGATGAGCATTCATTCAAGCACACAGGAATGTACTATATCCAGGCACAGAATGAACTTCAGAGTTTATAAAATTTTGTCTTCTTTCTAACTTGGGCATTTAGTACGTGCAAGGCACACTTCTAGACACTAGACACTGGGGATTCAAAACAAATCAAAGTCCTTGCTCTTAAGTCCTTTTTATCCTGTGGGTCTCGATTTCAATCATTTCAGCAACTAATGTACAGTTAATAGTATTAAAACATTAGCCTACTCAAGTTAAAACACCGTTGCACACCAAGTCCTTTTTCCTTGGAAGCTAATTGTTCTCTACCGCCTAGAAAGAGCCCCAAGTGGTTAGTGCTGCTCATGACAGTCAATATCCCTTCTTAAAAGCTCAGGCAGAGCACCACCTCCGATTTATACAAGACTTCATAGTTTTAAGTAGGACTCTTCCTACAGTCATTAATTTTTACAGCTAACTAATATAGTGAGTATAGACGTCCTTTGGTGTTCCGCAGCCACGAGTGGTTCAGGAACCCCCTAGGGGCCAGGGGTGCAAATCCACCTGCGAGGCTCTTGGTCAAGTGTTTCCACTACGTAAGGACCCCGCCAGGGAGGGCCTGTGAACCTTCCTGACAGAACGACCCGGGAAATTACGCGTCATTTAACGAATCTGACGAACGTCGACTCCAGGAATTTCACAACTTCTATCACAACACTCCTAACAGAGCCATCGGGGAGAACTCTTCTCTCCTTTAAAAAAAAAAGTTCCACAGAAAGAGACACAAGTGGCTTTCCCTCCTGGCAGGCGCGCTACACGGCCTCGGAGTGCGAAGGTCGCTGCCCGCGCGTTAAACCTGAGGCACCAAAGCCTGGGCGGCGCGACCCCCGGGACAGGGCCGGGGCAGAGGGAGGCCCACCGGCCCGCCGGCTCCGCACCCCGAGGCCTGCGCGGGGACTCGCCCCAGGCTTCCCCGCCGGGCCTTGGGCATGGCAGGCACCCGGGAGGGAGACGCCAAGGCCGCAGGACCAGGGCCAGTGACAGGTTTATTGCCCCCAGTGAGCAACTGGGGCTTCTCGTCACCCTCCCAGCCCAAACTCTCCCCGCGCATCCCTCCTCCGCCCTTGCGCGTACCTGACACACGGAGGAGCGGAACGCCGCGTAGTCCGAGCGCTCCCCGACCTGCAGCACCCGGTCCCCGAGCTCCGACTCCTTCTCGCGCCGGTCAAACAAGTACACCGTCCTGTAGCCGTCACCTCCGCCGCCCTCTCCGGTGCCCACCGAGGGCCCGCCGCCGCCTGCCGCTGCCATATTGGGGGAAAGGAGAGAAAACAGCAGCGCCGGCGTCTGCGGCCGCCGCGCTGAAGGCCGAGGTGCGGGCTCTGCGCGGAGCCTTCAGCTCCAGCCCCCGAGGCGGCGTGAGGCCTCTACCCCGGTGCGCTCAGCTCCTCCCTCAGCAGCGGCGGCGGCGGCGGCCGAGCAGCGGCAGGCGCGAGGATCACCCGGGAACCGATTCAAACGAGCTCCTGCCCGGGGACCACGTCACTTCCGCGGCCCGCCGCTCCCGAGGAGGAGGGGGCGCGCGGCGCGCTCCTCACCAGGTCGGGACCCGCGCCCGCCGCCGCCCACGCGAGCTCGCTGCGCGACCAACGAGCAGGGCCGCCGCCTGGGACTGTGGCGCAGGAGGAAGAGGGGCGGTCCGCGACGCAGAGGGGGCGGGGCGAATCCGGCAGGCCGCGCGGGCCGGGGCGGGGCTTCGGCGCCCGCCGCCTGGGGCCGCCCCTTTCGCCCTGGTGAAGTTGGAGGGAAGCGCGGTCCTTCGCGGGCGCGGGTGCTCTCAGGAAGCAAGCTGGTAGAAGAGGCGGGAGAGCTAGCCTCGGGAGCGGCAGGGGAAGCTTTCGGGGGGACAGTTTTCTTCAGGCCGAGAGGTCCTGGAACCTCCCCGGCTCGCCATGACCCCGACCGAGCCTCCCCGGCTTCGACCTCCTGCTGCCGCGGCCACGCCCTCAGCGGCCGAGTCGCGTGAACGCGGCGGTGGCAAGCGTCAGGTCCGCAGGCCTCGCGTTCTGGATCTTCCCCCGCCGCGAGCACGTGGGTCCCCACGCGGAAAAAAAACCGACGCCCAGAGGCCGTGCGCCTCTTTTTATCCGCCTCATTTCTCCGGGGTTGTTTGTGGGCTGCGGTGTGAGCCCCCAGACAAAGCTGGTCCCCGAGAAGGTCCTCACCGAGGCTCGTGACGTCACCGCGGCCTCCGAGGGTCCGCCGGCCGGTTCTGCCCGTGCCGCTCGCCTTCCTCCGCCGCCGTCCGCACGTTGCTGAGAACTGTGAAAGCACCTACGCCGGAGTTGTTAGCAATAAGTTAAATAATGTTCGCAAAAGGCTTAACACAGAGTACGCTTTCGGTAAAAGCCTTTATTGCGCTTCATTAAATATCCTGGCCTTGGGCGCGGAGTGCCCTAACTCAACAGCAAATACTACTGTCATTGTTGGAGGACCGCCTTTGGCCACTTACTCTCCAATTCTTAAAAATATTTTGTGAATATTTTGTCCTTGAGAATGACATGACACGTAAATTCACTAAGCCCAAAGTAGCAGACGGAGCGGGGGGAATTTTTTTTTGATTCTTCAAAAGTTCGGGTGACAAAATATATTTTCTGTTTTACTAGGTTTGGGTAAACCTTCACGGTTAATTATATGGATAGACTCATCGTTAGTGTATGTTAGAAACCTAGGTTTGCTTGTCCAAATAAAAGTTCCTAAATCGTAGGGTTGTGCGCGCGCGCGTGTGTGTGTGTGTGTGGCTAGACATACAAGGTTTTAAAAGTAGAGCACACAGTTGAAATAAAGTGTGAAGGCATGTGTTTTAGAGGAACATAAATACTAGGGCAGGAAGTGGGGAGAATGGAGAGTAGATGGTGGAAGATAAAATTGGGAAGAGGCAAGTTGTAGCCAAATGCCATTCATGTTCCTGAAGAAGAAGATGGGGGAGGCTGAGACCAAAGTAACCCCCAATTCCTATGGGATTTCTTTGAAGTCTCATGTTTTATCTTTCCAATTCAAGTGAACTTTTTCGTTATAATCCATTATGTAAAGGTATTTGATTTAAATGACAAAAAAAAGTTTTCTGACTTCTTAATGGGTAACGTGAATTAATTATTTCATCATATTGGGGCTACGGCTAGAAGTTGATCATGAGGGCAATTTCTCATTTCTCTGTAATACTAAATTATGCAAATACATAGGTAGAAACAAAAAACTATTTTCATGTCTTTAGGAGGGATTTAAAGATAATCTCTCAGAGGAGAGATCCAAAATGCTGCCAGAAAAGTGTACCACAATATTAAGGAGAACTATTGGTGGAAACATTGATATGTATCTTCCTGTTGAGAGGCCAGCTCAGAATCATTGTCTTCTGTGGCAGTTTGGCACTCTGAAACAGCATCAAAACTATTTGCCAGTCAAGTTTTGTTCTCAGAGAGAAACTCCCCAGGTAGCTTTCTCAGCAAAGAAAGATGATGTTTCTTCTTTAATTTTCATCACAAATAAATGAATTTACAATGACCCTGTCCCAAAATTAGTTCCCTTTGACTCTCAATTTTTATTTTCATTAGCCATCTTTATCACATAGAATATATTTAAGTGTCCCTGTATCAGTTATCTATTGCTGCATAACAACCTACTCCCAAACTTAGTGGTGTCCTATATAGCTCCCCATGGCCCTCCCCCTGGGATGTGGCGCTCATGAGAAAAGATGCTACAGACCCAGAATGGAGTAGTTGGGAGGCAGTGAATAATAGCTCTTCAACTCCATAATTAAAAATTGTCTCCTACTACTGTATAGCACAGGGAACTATATTCAATTTCTTATAATAACATGTAATGGAAAAGAATTTGAAAAGAAAAAATACATGTATGTATGTATACGTATAAGTGAATCACCTTGCTATACATCTGAAACTAACATTGTAAATCAACTACACTTCAATAAAATTTTAAAAAATGGTCTCCAAGATTCCTTAAAAAACTAAAAATAGTTACCATATGATCCAACAATTTTACTCCTCAGCATATATCCAGAAGGAACTCTACTTCAAAAAGACACCTGCACCCCAATGTTCATAGCAGCACTATTTACAATAGCCAAGACATGGAAACAGCCTAAATGTCCATCGACAGATAACTGGATAAAGAAGATATGGTGTATTTATACAATGAAATACTATTCAGCCATAAAAAAACAACAACATAACGCCATTTGCAGCAACATTTATGTCCCTGGAGAATGTAATTCTAAGTGAAATAAGCCAGAAAGCGAAAGAAAAATACCATATGAGATCGCGCATATGTGGAATCTTAGAAAAAAAGAACATAAATGCAAAACAGAAACAGACTAATAGACATAGAATGCAAACTTGTAGTTGTTAGGAGGGAGGGGGGCATGAAGGAACAGACTGGGAGTTCGAAATTTGTAGGTACTGACAGGCATATTTAGAATAGATAAACAAGATTATACTGTATAGCACAGGGAAATGTATACAAGATCTTGTGGTAACTCACAACGAAAAAGAATTTGACAATGAATATATGTATGTTCACGTATGACTGAAAAACTGTGCCCTATGCTGGAAATTGACACAACATTGTAAAATGACTGTAATAAAAATGACTCAATAATTAAAGTTAATAAATAGATAAAAGAACTTGTGGTATATATACAGAATGGAATATTATTCAACCATAAAAAAGAATGAAATCATGCCATTTGCAACAACATGGATGGACATAGAGATTATCATACTAAGTAAGTCAGAGAAAGACAAATATCATATGATGTGGCTAAAAAAATGACACAAATGAACTTATTTACAAAACAGAAACAGACTCAGACATACAAAAGAAACATATGATTGGGGGGAAGGAGGGAGGAAAGGATAAATTGGAAGTTTGGGATTGGCAGGTACAAACTACTGTGTACAAAATAGATAAACAACAAGGTCCTACTGTATAGCACAGGGAATTATATTCAATGGTTTGTAGTAACCTATAATGAAAAAGAGTATATATGTATATAACTGAATCGCTATGCTGTATACCAGAAACTAACACATTGTAAATCAACTATACTTCAATTTAAAAAAATCCATATAGTAAAATTTTTTCTTTATATGTGAAAAATGATACTTAGCATTTATTGAGTTCTCAAATTGCCAGTACTTCTACACTTTACATTTTCTTGTTCAATCTGTTTTTACATTTTTATATTTATATTATGAAATGTTTCTTGCATACAAAAGAATGTATATAATATAAATGTCTGTTAAAGAACAAACACATATGTAGCCACCACCCAACTTAAGAAAAAGAGAATTCCTAATACTTTGAAGGCCCCAGTACACTCCTCCCCAAATGGCATTTCTGTACTATCTAATCTCTATTCTGAAATGTATAGGTATTTTTTTCCTTCTGTTTATAATAGACTATTTGGTTTTTGAGCGTTTTTTAATTTATATACCATAAAAGAAAAACAACACACTCCTGTAATCTCAATATTCTACCACAACACTCCTTCATGTCTAATACCAGATGTGTGGGTTTTCCACACATCAAACAATTTGTGACACCAGCTACCCTACACTTTAATTCAATTCTGACACACTCTCTCTCTAAAGAAAGTGTTAGATACCACAGGTTAAGTGTTCAGTCCTACATGACTGTCCACTTCCCCACTTCAGATGCCCATTCAGAAGTCTGAATTATTACCTGGGCTTTTGACCCAATGGCTATAAATCAGAGGGTCTCATGATCCCCTCCACAGGCTCAATTAATTTGTTAGAGCAGCTATCACAGAGCTCAGGAGCACAGTTAGTTTACTAGTTTACAGGGTTTTCATAAATTATATAAATCAGGGCAAGGTATGCAGACAGGATGCGGAGCTTCCATGCTCTCCCTGGATCTCCATGTGTTCACCAACTCAGAAGCCCTCCAAATCCTGTCCTTTTAGGTTTTTATGGAGGCTTCGTTACATTGGCATGATTGATTAAATAAATCGTTGGCCATTGGTTGGTAACTGACTACACCTCCAGCTCCTCCTCTCCCCTCCTGGGGAGGATTCAAAGTCCCAATCCTTTAATCCTGAGTAGTTCCCTTGGCAACCAGCCAGGTCCTTAGGGTTTTCCAAAAATCCCCTCATTAACATAAACTCAAACATAGTGAAAGGGGCTTGTTATAAATAACAAAAGACACCTTTGTGATTCTTACCACTTAAGAAATTCCAAGATTTTGGGGACTATGTGCCAGGAACAGTGGGCAAAGACTAAATATATATGTTCCATATTATAAATTTCAGTATCACATATATATTTATACATTCTTCAGCAAATGTTTTTTTGCTCAACATATTTGTGAAATTCAATCATGTTGATGCATGTAGCTGTAGTTCCATTCTTTTTTTTTACTGATATATAGTATTTCTTAATATGAATAGACCACAGTTTTTCCGTTCTTTTATCAATAGACATTTTATTACCAGGATTTGAGTTTCCTGTTTGTTTTTGCCTTTTTAAAATCAGGTTTCTATGAATATTTGTGTGTTGTATTCTGATGTTCATATGCGATAGACATATTGCACAGGATAAATCTCAAATGTCGTGGTGTATGTGTTTTTACAAATTTACCAGATAATGCCAAATTATTTCCCAGCAGGATAGAAGAGTTGCTGATGCTCCATTTCCTTGTCAATACTTAAAGTGTTTTTTTAACTTTAAAAAGTGTTTGTCAATCTGGTGAATATGAAGTAGTATTTCATTGTGGCTATAATCTGCATTTCCCTCCTTATAAATGAGATTGAGCATCTTTCCATATGTTTACTTCCTGTGTTTTCTGTGTAATACCTGTTTATGCTCTGTGTTCATTTTTCTGTGGGTTTATTTGACTTTTCCTAACGATTCTTAGGAGTCCTTTATATATCATGGTTGCTAAACTTTGATTGGTTATGTGTCTTATTAACCTCTTTCTGAGATCTTTTAATGAACAGTAGTACTTGATCTTAATATAATTAGATTTATCAATAATTTCCATTGGTTAGTCTCTTTTTAAAGAATTCCTCTACTACCAAGTTTTTCTCAAATTTTATTCTTTAAGTTTAAATTTTTCTATTCACATTTTAAAGTTTTTAATTTGTAAGGAGTTGATTTCTATGCATGATACTGAAAAGGGATCCAATTCCTTTTTTAATGAATAATTAATTGTCTGAGCATCATTTATTGGACAGTCAGTCCATATTTTCCATGCTATATCCTGTATAACTTTTGTCACATACCAAGTTTCTATAAATGCATGCTTCTATTCTTGGATTTTCTAGTCTGTTCAATTGGTTAATTTTCTCCCGTCTCCGCTAATATTGTACTGTTTTAAGTATCTAGCTTAATTATATTTTGATATCCTATTGGGCAAATCATCCATCTCACCTTATTCTTCTTCAGGAGTGTCATGTAGTTGGTTCTTAAGTGTCACTGCAAGAGTAATGGACTTCCTTACGGTGTTTTCTCACTTAAGAGACACTTGAGATTGTGGTCAACTACATTTCCACAGTAGCAAAACCCATGGTTCAGTAAGGAACTGAGTACATCGTAAGGTTTTTAAGTTGACTGGTATTGCTTAATACCAAGGACCTAGTTGTGCTTGGAAGCTGCTATTTGCCACCACATCAAGTTCATTATGAGACGCCACAAACCCATTTTCATATTGTTCTTAATTACCCTGTGCATTCTGATTCAATTACAGCCTTAATACCAGGTTCCCTAACAGCACAGAAGGCTCAAATTTTCTAATCATTCTCTGCTTATTTAAAAATTTCTTCTTCCTGGATTTTCACGATTTTCACCCAATTGAACTAAATAGTATAATATGATTCTGCTTGTATGTATATATGCATGTGGCAACATTTTTTTTTTTCTTTAAAGAGGGATAAAGTTGGAAACTTTCTCCCCCAAATCCTAAAAGCAAAATTGACCCTCTGGACTAAAATGGTGTGCTGCTTTATCCTGTGACTTCTCCATCCTCACATACCCCAAGCGGAGAAGCTTGGCTGTTGGCAGTCAGAAGCAACAGAAAAATTTTGTCCATGTGAGTGGCATGATAATATCCCTCCTAAAAAACATAACTCTGAAAACGGTGTTACATTTTCTGCAGGTGCCATTTTGTACAGATTACATCTTATTCACATGATAAATAAAGTGCAGTTATTAAAGATCTATTATGAGGGGAGGGCACACAGCTCAGTGGTAGAGTGTGTGCTTAGAATGCACAAGGTCCTGGGTTCAAACCTCAGTACCTCCATTAGAAAAAAAATTAAATGAATAAACTTAATTACCTCCCCCAACCCTCCCAACTCCAAAAAAAGAATTATGGGAAATGCTGGAGGACTTAGAGCAGATGTATGATATGGTCTGAGATATTTTTTAAGAAAATTACTCCAACTGTTATGTTTTGTTTTTAATTTAATTAGGTTTATTTATTTATTTAGTTGGCATGGAGATGTACTTAGGTTTATTTATTTACTTACTTTTTAGAGGAGGTACTAGGGATTGAACCCAGGACCTTGTGCATGCTAAGCATGTGCTCTACCACTTTGAGCTATATCCTCCCCCCTACTCTGACTGTAATGTTGAAGGTAGACTGTATGGGGCCAAATGTGGAAACCAACAGACCAATCAGACAGCTGATTCAACAATCCAGGCAAGAGTTAATAAGGGCTTGATCGAGGCTGTGGTAATGGTGGAGCTGAGGTGAGGTAGTCAGATTCTGGCCACCTGGCTATTTTGAAGGTGAAGCTGACAGATTTGCTAAGGGATTGGTTGTGTGGTATGTGAAAAAGAGAGTCATCAAACCAGTCTCCAAAACATGTGGCTCCCTGGGAAGTGTAGTGCACGCTTGCATATTTTTGGCTACCTAGCCTCTCTACCCCCTCCTATGTTTGGAGATTTCCCCATCACACAAATCTAGGCTCCAGGCAGAACACATCTCCAACTGAAGGTGTGGCTGCCAACGCCAGAAACTGTTTGTTCTAGTCTCCCAGGCCTCTGAGGTGCACTCGTATGACAGATCAGACGTTAATGGGGCATCCAGCTTGTGACGGCAGCAGAGGCACCCTTAGCCCAGGGTGGAATGGTGTCTATTGTGCAAGGGGCAGTGGTGTCCTCACAGAACCAGTTTATGATGCTAACTGTGCCTCTGGCCCCGTAGCTTTTGAGCAGAGTTTGCCAGCCTCCCAGCAAATCCAGTTTCCTAGGCAAAAATATTGTTTCTGCTTTTAAAAGAGCCAGAGATAGGTTTCTTTTCCTTGTAGCTAAAAACTCTGATTGCTATATTAAGGATTAATATTCCTACCATGAATGTTATCATAATAATAACTGCCATCCACTGAGTGACTGACACCCTTATGTCAATGAATTCCGCTGGATAAATATTTATCCTATATTAGAAGTGAGAAAATTGAGACATAAAAGGATAAACCACTTGCCCAAGGTCATATGGCTAGTAACTGACAGAGCTAGGACTAAAATCCAAATTTATCTGACTCTAAAGCTTGAACACTTATACATTATAGAGTAGTTCATTTGGGGTTCACATAGTATTGTGAACTGTCATTTTTCCATTAATTGAGTTCTCTATATAACCTCTATGTATATGCACAAGTATTAAAATTTCCTTGAAATTCTCTAAAACTGTTGATTTTAGTGGTGAAATATAAGATATGTTATTGTTTTGAAAACATCATAGTCTGGTGAAAACCCTAAATCTAATTAAAAATAAATTCTAGTATTTGTTAGTAGTGTTTGAAATTTGGGCAAAATCAGTTGCTTTTTCTGAAAGTTTCAGTTTTAATAGACCTTGTTTTGATCAGAATTTGGAGGTAAAGTTCTATATTGGCAAATACACCAAGTTCTTCTTCAGATGCTATCTATAAGCACTAAGACATTATAGTACCAGGGTAGACATTAAGTACTATAACAGCAGGTTCAAAAGCACAAACTTTTTATGCTCTTTAAAATAAATTAGATAAGACATCTATAGTTACCAAAAGTACAAGGGTGATGGGTTTGAATATTTGAAACTCACTGCTTAAAAAAATGTTGCTTACTAATAAGAGGTGTGACTAAAAAGAAACGAAACTGGATTGTCAGAAAAGAAACTGTGGTTTGTGAGCCTCTGAAAAACATTCAGAGGAGGAACATGTTATAATAAACATCTTGTTTTACTTGAGCAGCCTTAAAGAGCTGATGTGGTATTGGGGACATTAAAACTTGAGCTAGGAGTAAGAATGTGTGCCAAATCTAAGTACCAAATGTACTCCCTATCTAGGCTGTGCAACTCAGGGCAATTCCACAAGTGCAAGGTTAATGAGGCAGAGATGAATAGAACAGACACAGAAACAGAAGTCACTGCGATGCCTCATTGGAAGGATTCACTCATTTATTCACTAACCCATTCAGCATTTGGTGCAAATCATATGCCTATTGTGTGTCAGGTGCTGGGGCTTCAAAAATGAATAAGAAAAAGCCTCCCCCATCCTCTGCTGCCCCGTCCAACCCACCCTCATTTCCATCTTCCCAAAGAGCCAGTGGCCCAGGGAATAAGGACCAGCCTTGCCCTGGCACTGACATTCCTTTTCTCCCTCCCACAGACTCCTCTCTCCCCATTCCGTGCCCCTTCCCAGCTCTTCCCTTCGCCACCAACCACCTCCTCACACCTTTCGTTTAACTAACTGGGCTCACTTTAGACTTTATTCCCCCAAGTAAAACTTTCCTGCCTGGGGCTGCCTCTCCCTCCTCCACACCTCCTAGGCCAAAGTGATCTTTAGAAACTTCAGACTCTTAAAATATGATTGTTCCCCACTCCATAGATAACAATACAGACAATATAAAACTATAAAATGAGGAAAACTATGTATAATTCATCTGTTCTTGCAGATATTCTAAACCTTGGAAAGTCTAATGCAATTTATCATTAAATTGGACATGTCTGAACACATATCAAATTCTGCATACACATTTATGGGGTTCATTGATTTTCTGAGGTCCATCACGGTCCCCAGGTGATTCTAAAATACTGTTAATTCCTGAATTAAGAAAGGGGACAGATCTCAAAAGGCTGAATTCACTTTAAAGATTCTGTATTCTATCAGGACAACAATGGGAGTAAGAACCTATTGAAGGTTTTTAACGTAGGATGGGGTATCCTTTGGTTTGCACTTCAGAAAATTTTCTCTGACTGTAGTATAGAGAATGGACTACAGGGCTTAACCAATACCTTGTGGGAGGCTGTTACAGAAACACAGGCAAGAGATTTTGGTTAACTGCTAAAGGTTACTGGTTTATTTTGGGTGTGATTTAAAAATGTATAAAATTAGACTGTGATGGTGGTTGCACAACTCTGTGAATATACAAAAAGTCCTTGCATGTACACATTACATGAGTTAATTTTTTAGTAGGTGAATTATAGCTCAATAAAGATGTTTTCCAAAGAAGCAACAGATTAAAAAAAAAAAACTCTCATACCTAAAGAAAAAAATGAATAAGTAAATAAATAGAATAGGCCATGGACTTATATGAAAGACTTTTAGGAGATAAGAGGAGGGAGAGGGGAGAGGTAGGATTCAAGGATGACTCCCAGGTTTTGGGGCTGAGGTCACTGGGTAGATGGGGATGAGGAGAGATGTAAGTGACCTTGTGCAGTGAAAGGGATTCTGGAGGGCATGATACAAAAGACTGGAAGGAAGCACCAAAGGAAGACTCAAGAGACTGTTGCATTGAAGAAAGGAAGGACAAATTTACTTGCCATCAGTGCAAGAATGCCAGACTTCTTTCTGAAGAAGCCAGAAACACTGGCTCACCAAATGCAAAACACAAATATTTAAAGGGAAAGAAAGGCAAAACTATCAAAGATATCAAGTTTACATCTAGTCTGTTCATGGGGTGTGGGGGGGGGGAATACCAACTTTCTCATACAACTATCATATTTACAAAGCTCATTCATGCCTTCAGTCACCATAGCATAGCATAGCAAAAATCGGGGATAATGCTGTCTCTAAAGTCCAGGCTTATAGGAAATTTTCCAGGGTTTATTATTCTAGAGACCAGAACCGGTCAGGAGGACCCAACTATTTTCAGTTTATCTAAGAGTGCAAGTAGTTTGATTTTGTTCCTAACAATACTATGCTGTGACGTGCTTAGTCATTTTGGAAGCAGGACAAAGTGCCAGTTTTGCTTCTACAGGAAACTAGTAACAGAAGAAGGCATGTGGAAGAAAGAAAGGATGCAGGAAGGCTAGGACTGACAGCAGGTAAGCATCTAGATAGTGGTCTGGGCATGGCAGGTGTGTGAGCAAGGAGGAAGTATTACAGGCAGAAGTGTTCACTGTTGTTGGGGCTCCTGTCAACCCCGTGTGATCACTCAGGTTCACAGAGGCCCTGTGAAGCTAACTTTTGACTCAGGCTCCAGATAAAATGTTGGATACTTGGAAGTCTCCAATACTGTAGTACTTGGAAGAAATGGAACTGAACACTGAAAAGGAGATCCTACTGAAATGGTTGCAGAAAGGTGTTGCCTGCCTCAAAGAAGATCACCTTCTTAAAGATTTAACAGCAGCCCAGCTTCGAAGCCTCAGGCTTCATCTGGTAGCTAGTAATAAATAAGGTATTTCTAGGCTTCTCTAGAAAGAAAGAATCAGAGCTACAGGAAGTCATCTCCTGCAATAACAAACAAAAGGCTCCATAGTTGGAAACACAAGGCAAATGTACGCACAGGTGAGGGAGGAGACCACAAAACTTCGAACTTCCAACTGGGAATCTCTTCCTGCCGCTGCCACCACCGGCTGCCTCTTTAAGACTCTATCACCTTCCTGAACACAGATCCCCTCCTTCATTCCTGGCAGCACATTTGAGGTTCTGCTGGGTGCTCAGATGGCAGTGTACATAAGAAAAATCTGTATTTTTAAGACACAGACTTCTAGATTCCATGCCCAGATATTTTAAATCAGTCAAGTATGGGACTAGGAATTTTTATTTTTGACAGCTTCCATGTGATTCTAATGGAGGCATTTGTGTCCAAATACCACATTTTCAGAACCACTGGAGCAAAGGGAACAAAAAGGGTGATGAATATAGAAAAGAATTTATAGTCTGACTTACAAAATACAGGTGAATCACTTGCAGCTTATAGCCCTTGCCTTCAAATGGGCAGAGACATCTTCCCTAACAATTAGGAGTCCCCCGATCATGCCTACCTTATTTCAGATACAGTCCCCAAACAAAGCCCAGCAAGAAAAACATAAGTTTCTTCAGGGACAGTTTCCATTTTCTATCTAGGTTTCTCTTTCCTGAAAGACAATTAAGCTCTTTTCCTAGAAAGTGGATACTATACTCACACTCCCCCTGCAGGGAGGGCAGCTGGCCTGTTACAGAGTCGGAATGCAACATCTCCACAAGAGATACAGAAACATTATAGCCAGTAGCTCATTTAATTTTATGTAACCATGTAATAATGAAAACAAGGACAGCTTCTGCTTTTCACATTCCTCCAGTCTTTTTTTTTTTTTTTTTTTTTTTAGTTTTAAATGCTCCCATCAAATAGTTGAATTCAAATTGCCCTTTGTCCAGCCCAGCCAGTCCCTCTTCACAGACCCTCCTTCTGCTGGAGGTGAACATCCCTCCTATAATTGCCCAGCTGCGTCTGTTGGTACTTAGCTCCTGATACTTCTGGAATGTGATCGAGAGAATAAATATTCTACAAAGCAAACAAAAGGTTTGCAGAAATGAAACTGCCTAAATCACCCTGGATACATTGTCCAAAGAGACGCAAGCATCCTCCTTCCCCATCACACACCGATGAAGTATGGATTTTTTCAAGGAAGTTTAGTTGGAACAAAATATACACAAATACTCTCAGTTTTCATGTTTGTTCTTCAGTTTTGGAGTAGATGTTTCCTGCTTCTACAGCTGTTGGGTGTGTCCCTCCTCCTGTTCCTGTGCTCTAAATCTGAAAAAAAAAAAAAAGGCTTCTCAAAAAAAGAAGCCGAGCAGAGTCACAAGTATTCATACACACACACACACACACATGCACACACACACACGCACACACATGCGCACACACACATACACATGTGATACTTTACAGGGTCCCATGAACATTTTAGATTTTCAGATTCACAGCATCTCAACCCTAACCATTTTCAAGAACGGTTTTGCCTTACACTGAGAAACTAAATCTGTCCAACTCTGTTGCATTTTCAGAACAAAGGGAAGTTTATACCAACTAGTGTATTGTCTCCAACTTTGCTAGCCTGAGAGCAAAACTGCTTGCAACTCAAAGCCAAATTCCTCAAGGTATTCTATCTCAAAGTCAACCACAACAGGAAGAGGAAGTATGGTACGTGCTCAAATAATTTTACTGCTCTCTCCCCATGTGCCTCAGTTTTCTGACAGAGTAGAACCCCCGTGGAAGTGCAGGGAACAGCTCCTGTGTATCCGAGGTCAGGTTCATCTTAGATATTTCAACAGTTGCTGATCAGCTCCACTCCCTTCCACACAAGCTAGAGTTCCCATTTCCCTCTGCCCAGTTGAGTTTTACCTTGAGTGTTCCTCTAGAACCACAATCCTACTGAGGCTTTTCCATGGCCTTCTAGTCAGACAGTTAACTTCCCCCAACCAGGACCTCTCACTCTAATTAGGACCCGAGAAAGTGCAAAGCAACTCTGGGAGCAGTCAGACTCTGACAATGTTTTCAATAGGATGCAGTCAGGGCGACAAGGCAACGTTTCTAACCCAACCTAATTAAGGCAACATCGCAGTTGCAAAAATGACTTAACAATCCACCCTTTCTTAGAATCGACCCTCACAGGCCAGAATTCCACTGTCTTACTGAGACATCCCATGATTAGTTCTTCCTCACTGCAGCAAGTTCAATAAACCCATTTTTTTTTCTATAGGTGTAGCCTGGTGGTCTTTTCTTTGGTTGGTAGGCTTTAACTGGTTTTTGCTGGCTCTGGTGGCTTCTTCAACTCTGAAAGACTGTCCCAAAAATTGGAGTCACCCGTCTCTTCCACAATTTCCCATTTAATTGATAGAACTCTCCAATTTCCCTTTCTTTGTCCCAGGATAGAGCTCTGCTTAAGGAAAGACACCAGGATATGCTGTTCTCATTCCAAATTACCTGATTCAGCACCTTCTCTTCGCCTGTGGGTTGAGAGCATTCACACAGGGGGATTTGGGACTTGCTGCCTTCTGTATCTATGCCTCACTCATTGTCTTCCATCTGAAGTTTCTTGCTGGATATGTCAGAGCTACTTCAGCCTCACCCCCTTCTCCACAGCCAACTTCATTTCTGGCCTGATTCAATTCCATATCTTTCCTTGCTCGTCTGAGAATGGACACTTTCAAATAATCAGCTGTTGCACCTGTCTGAATCCCTCTTCCAAGAGGTGCAGCATGAGGGCATAGGTATTAAAGCAGATCTGAGATTCCTTTTCCAGGGTCCAAACAACTGGAATCTTGACCCTCCTGATGCCTAGAAAACCAAGTTCTCAAGCAGACCTAACGTCATCTTCCAAAGCTGTCAGATTTGGAATCAGTTTTATAACCATTCCATTTTTGTCCCAGCATGTTGGTGGAGTTTTGCATTCTCTCTTCTCATGAGCAAACAGCCTAAGGGACTTCTATAAAGGGCCGTGACAACTACCTTATTCTCTAATTTGTAGAGAACAGAAACCATTTCTGAGGCTGAAAGATAAGGAAGGGGTAATTTTTCCCTGTAATGACATTGCTCTGATTATATCCTCTTTTAGGCATAATACCCAAAGTATCTCCTAAGACAAGACTCGTTTTTACTGGTTTCTACTCATTTCTACAAGATTATCTTCTTGGGCATAGATATATTTCTCTTTTCTTAGGAGTTGAAGACCTGCCAGTGGAGAGAAAGTGATTACCCCACCTTCCAGCACAATGGCGCTGTCACCTTCCTATCATGCGCAAACAATTTAGGGCCCTCCCCATTTGTATCTTAACCCTGCAGTTGTCTGCTGGGTGGAATCTCCTACTTCAGAACTGATAATCTTCCTCCCAGTCGAAGGTTGGACGGTCTGCAGGGGATAAAATATTCCCCTGTCATAACCCTCTTACAAATTGTTAGTGGAGCGCATCCCCTACTTGCTTGATATTAAACATTTCCCATCCCCAGTTTGACCGCATGCACCCTGCCCCGCCACACCTCTCACTGGCTAAGTATGCGCATCCTTGGCAACGTCACTGATCAACATTCCACTTAGTTACAGTTCCTTCTGGGCGAGTCATGTTACATTTTTTATAATTACTCAGCTTCTCGGAGAATAACCTGACTTCCTCGATACTTGGCTAAATTGCTTTACAAACTCCTGTGCTCTTTTTATTGATTTCAAGTTGTTCTCTAGAGTTGAGGTTCAGAAATCATACTGCCTGAATTCAGTTTTGCCATTTCCTAAAGAATTTTACCATTTAATATGGAGAACTTGGCAAAATCACTTAACCTTTCCATTTCTCAATCTATGAGAGGTCAAGTAAACAAAAAATAAGTAAATTATGGAAAACTTAGTAATATAATTGACATGGTAGAGCTGATTAATGGTATATCAAATCATATGTCCTAAAAAAAGAGAATACATTTTTCTTTCAAATGGCCATGAACGTTTACAGAACTATTAGGCCACAAAGAAAAACCTCAGGAAAATGCAAACAATAAATAGTAAAGATGGCATTCTTTGATCACAATGCAATATAACTAGAAATTAGTAAAAATTAGGGGGGACAAAGATCCTTTTATGTGGAAATTTTAAACTATTTTAAAGAATTCTTTGAATAGAGAAACCACCAACTGAGAATGGTTGGGGGAGAAACTTGGGGGGTGGCTTGCTGCAACCAGCCTGTACTCCCAGTGCTTCTGCAGTGAATTGAGAAATTGTTTGCATTTACACCTGTAAATTCATCCTTTTAACTTATATAGTTTTTGGATGCATTTCTCAATTCTTTAAGAAATGACAACAAATTTTGGTTTTCTACTGTCAGACGAGAACATTAGGTGCCAGCAACACGTCACTGTGTATGCAAAGTGTTGCAATAAACCAGAAAAAAACAGAAAACAAAAACCCAACAAAAAACATGTGAACTACTACTAAGCTAGAATCCAGAGGAAAATTCATAGTCTTAGATACTTAATATTAAAAAAAATTAAGATAGATGAACTAAAAATCTAATTCAAAAAGTTAGGGGAATAAAACAACAAAATAAATGGAAGGAAAGCAGAGGAAGTTACTTAGTAAAGAAAAAAATAATAAGTTAGAAAACAAATACATAGAATTATTAAGTTAAAAAAAAAAACTAGTTTAGTAGAGAAATCATTAGCTATTTGGTTCCAGGAAAAAAAGGGAGAAAGAGTAAATGTGCAAAAACACAATACAGGGGAAAAAAATCATCAAAACAGAAAATAAAAAGAATTGTAATAAACTACTTTAATTCTGTGCAAATCAATGTGAAAAACTGGATTAAATAGAAAAATGTTAAGATAATATAATTTACCAAAACTGTAGAAGAGGTTAAAAACAATGACTTAATGGGATTAACAGATGCACATTACCATATATAAAACAGATAAACAACAAGGATTTACTATATAGCATAGGGAACTATATTCAATATCTTGTAATAAACTATAATGGAAAAGAATAGAAAATAAGTATGTGTATATATATATATATATATATATACACACACACTGAATCACTTTGCTGTATACCTGAAACCATTACAATATTGTAAATCAACTATACTTCAATAATAATTAAAAAAAAAAACACAAAGACTTAAACTGATTTATGTAGAAGAAATAAGTAAAGTTGTGAAAGAGCTACACTCAGAAAAAGCAGTGCACCCAGATGGGGAATTCCATCAAACTTTAAAAGCATACAATTCTAATACTTTTATATTACTTACAGATAAATTTTAAAAAGAAGGAAAATGTTTAACTTCTTTCTCTAATGTGAATATAACATTGATATCAAAACTGGAAAAAATTTAAAAATATATATCAGATCACCAATCTCACTTATAAATATCAGTGCAAAAAATAAAATCTTAAATAAAATATTAACAAACGTAATCCAGCAGCACATTAAAAGGAAGGAAGGAAGAAAAAGAAAGAAAGACATCTTGATTAGGTGGAATTTATTCTAGGAATGCAAGGATGTTTATATGTTGGGAAAACAATTATATGAAAATATTGAGAAAAACAATGTTTTCAATGTCATAGATGCTTAACAGTCCTTTGATAAAATCCAACAACCATTACAAAGAAAAAAACTTAATAAAATAACAAAGAGAATTGTACTTCCTTAACATGATATAACTAACTCAGCGCAAAAGCTGGTACTATGATTAATGAGGAAATATTTGAAGCATCTCTGCTAAAATTAGGAACAAGACAAAAATGGCCACTCTCATAAATATTTAATATTATATTTGATTTACTGGCCAAAACAAATAGACAAAAAAGGAAACTGGAGGTATATTAATTGGGAAGGTGTAAGTAAAACTATTACTATTGGCAGGAATTATGACTATATAACTGTAAAACTTAAGAGACTCAACATCAAAATTGCTGAATAATAAAAGATTCATAAATCAGTGACAAGTTATATAAATATACAGAAATCAATAATTTTTCATATATACAAATCACTTAGCTATATTATATAATGTTAAGGAAGTATTCATTTTTTTATTTTATTAAGACTTTTTTCCTTAGTAATGGCTGTTTACTTTTGTCAAATGACTTATAAGGGTTATGAAGAAAACTCTAAAAACACAACAGAAGATTTCAACAAATAGAAAAACATACCATGCATTTTCATTGGGAGACTCAACATTATCAGCTCCTTAATTTATAAATTGTATTTGTCCTAGTCCTTCTAGAAGCAGAATCCAAGATGGGATTGTTAACCTAAAATAATAAAACAGCCAGACAGCAAAGAATTGCAACTCCCCGTATGCAAGTTCAGTAAAGCAAAGGAGAGGAAACTTTTATAGAGGAGAAAGTGAAGTTGGGAGGGGCTGTGATAAACAAAAAGTCAATTGGAGGAGACGTTCAAAGTATAGTGGATTTTCATTGGCTGAACTGTTGCCAGGCAAAAAGAAAGCTTTTCTTCCCCTTGCTTATGGTAGTAAAGTAGTGTCACTTCTTGTCAGAGATTCAAAGTACACCTCTTCCCGTTGGTATCTATATTGATATTGAGTGAGAGCTCCCCCTTTGGCCTCCTGATTCCGGTAGTGAGCCATGTACTGAAAAGAATGTAACATCAGTTCTGTGGTGTTCTTCGAGGAATACATACCCCTATCTTATCATGAGAATGAGTTAAGCAGAAATTGAAGGACAGTCTATAAATTATTGAACTCTTCAAAAATGCCAAGGTCATGAAAGTCAAAGACAGAATAAGGAGCTCTTTCAGGCATCCACGTGGATAACCTGGTTCTGTTGCCATTTTGAAAAAGCAGCTTCAGCTCCTCCTGCTGAGCAGATCATTTGTCCTTCTCATAATGATGGTTCCTTTTCTCTCCTGCTTTCCTCAAGCACAAGGTGTCCAAAATGTCCTGGTGGCAGTTGTAACCAATAGTGCAACAGGACTCTTGCTCTGACTCTTGGTAAGTATGTGTTCCCTATGAGAACAAGACCTTCGTCCTTGCATGATATCTAAAGGCTTTTCTGACTCTAGGATTCTTGGGATTTGTAAGTGGAACAATATCTGCTTTAATGGTGTTAGTTCTAGAAATAAGCATGTCCTTAGGGATTAAGAAGAAAGTATGCAGAGTGAGGTAAAAATGTTAAGTGAAAAGTGAAGTACACTGATCACTTTTGTTTCTTGAACCAGTCCCAAGTTGTGCTTAGGTTATCACTTTGGTTGAACTCAGGACTTTTCTGTCATTCCTAAAGTTGCTATTAAACTATATTATTTAAATCACATTATGGATAATTTAACTAGTAGTGATTTTTTTTTCTTTTAAAGTAGTGCATCTTAAATTTTAAAACATATACAAACAATTTGGGGACCCTTTAAAAATGCAGGTTTGAATTCTAACTTTGATTTAGTAGTCAAGAAGATGTAAGAAACGTCTATGTATTTAATCTAAAAGCAAGTCTTAACTAGCAGACAGAAAGATACAACTTTTCCATGAAGAAAACTTGGCTTTTTGTAGCTTAAATATCACTTTAGATACACTACTGCTACAGGTCTCTTATACAATTCACTATGTGCAGACTCTCTTGAGTATAAATTCCTTTCAATGTAGAAACATGATGTTTAAAGGTAAAAGTTTCTAGAATAAAACATAGGTAGGTGTAAACGACAGTGATGTTGGCAAAGATTTATTGGGCTTGGCAAAGATTCCTTAAATGCTACACAAAATGCAGAATGTATTTAAAAAAATAATAAATTGGGCTACATCAAAACTAAAAACTTTCATTTAAAAGACACCATTAAAATGAAAAAGCAAGTCAGACTGAGAGAAAATATTTATGTAACATGTGTCAGATAAAGGACTTGTGTCTAGAATATACAAAAACTCTTGCAAATTAGTAATAAAACAATCCAGTAAAAATTGGGCTTAACACTTTTGGTCATTAGGGAAATGCAAATTAATATCACAGTGTGATAGAACCACACACCTTTAGTATGGCTAAATTATTAAGACTGACTATGTAAGTGGGTCAGGATGTGGAGCAACTGGAACTCTCATATACTGCAGGTAGGCACATATGGTAGAACTACTTCAGGAAACATTTGCTAAGTTTCATGAAAGTTAAATATGCACCTACCACATATGAACTAGCAATTCCACTCCCAGGTGTTGACTCAAGAGAAATGAAAGCATATGTCCATACAAACACTGTACATGAATGTTTATAAAGATTTTATTTGTGATGGCTCCGAACTGTAAACAATCCAAGTGTCCATCAACAGGTAAATGGCTAAACAAACTCAATACATTCATACAATGGAACACTACTCAACAATGAGAAGGCATGAACTACTGATACACAGCATGGATCTCAAAATTTTCTGAAAGAAGCTATACAAATGTACATACTATATGATTCTATTTGCACAAAGTTCTAGAAAATGCAAACTAGTCTATAGTGAGAGAAAGGAGATTAGTGCTTGCCTGGATACGCATGTCAGGCAGATGTCAGGTAGGGCAAGAGAAAGGATTGCCAAGGGCCATGAGGAAACTTTCAGAGGTGAAAGCTATATTCATTAGCTTCATTGTGATGATGATTGAAGGGCGTATATATATGTCAAAACTTGTGAAAAGTTTTAATACATACAGTTTAGGTCAATATACTGTAAAAAGGGCAGATTCTGATTCAGCAGGTTTGGGATGAGACCAAGAGCCTGCATTTCTAAAGACCTCCCAGGTCCCAGGTAATGTTGCTGCTGCTATTTCCATAGAGTGGCAAAGCTCTGGTTCATCTTAATTCTGTCATATATATTGGATAGTGAAGACAGAGTATTTCTTTTCCATCACTGAAGACAGTTCTATTGGATGTCAGTAATCCAGACTCTTGAATACACTAGTAATTGTTAACCTTGTCGTATCATGTTAATTATCTCCCAACTATGACTCGTCTGTTTCTGTTTTCTCTGGCTGAATGCCCTCCCTTCATAAAGCATTGTGGGAATCCCATTCTCGGCTCTTAAAGTACGTGGCTTAACATTTAATTCCAATGTTCTTCATTCTGACATGGTTTAGAGTTAGAATAAAGTTAAGAGAATAGAAAGTTCAACTGGAGGCAGATGTTAGTTCAATTTAAGGAGGAGTGTCCTCACAATTTAGATCTAAAAAACTCACTTTGTAACAGAACTCCCTCACTATCCAGAATATTCAAGTTTCAGGACTCCTGTGGCTGTACTCAGAATTGCACACGGGTTCAAGGAAGATCCAGTGTGGTTTCTACCACAACAGGTATGACCTGAGGTAAATCTGAGCTTCTCTAGGAATAAACTTTCATCTCTAAAATGAGGGGGCTGAATGAGCTTATTATTTCTTCTGATTCTCACATTCCATATTCTGCTTATTTCAGACTAAAGATGGCCTGAAGTCAGAAAGAACTTTAGCTTTTCTCTCTTTACATATATACACATACACATAGAAGAGTGATTCTGACTACGTCCAAAGTGATTAGGAAAGTTTTCTAGTTAGTCAGTACCAATTCTTTGTATAGTTTATACCAGGGATTGGCAAACTTTCTGTAAAGGGCCAGATAGTACACATTTTTGGCTTTTCAGGTCATATGATCTCTGTCACACTAAATTCTGCTCCTGTGGTGTGAAACCAGTCATAGACGATATGTCACTGAATGGGCGTGATTAGAGTAGACCCACAGTTAACATGCTGACTCCTGGTTTAGTTCGAAATACTTATTTTCTAACCATCTCAAGTTAGGCAGAGAAATTAGGGGAAAATACACTTTGTGGATGCAATTTTATTAACTCCAGGTACATAACATAACTAGTCTTTCATACCTAAAGATAACAATCCAACAAGTTATCATAATTTCAGGTCATACATACTGTAAGTTAATGAACTAGATTTATAAAAGATACAAAAATATTTCATGGTCATGGGAAGATGTGGCCATGAGACTTCAGTGTAAAAAAGATTTAGGATATGTTAGAGACTTTTCAAACCTACAAAGGAAATTTCAACATTTACACTGTTTTTCTCCAACATTTACACTGTTAATAAAGTTTCTGTTTAGATAATCAACATTTTGTCTTCATTCGTTAGAAGCCTTAAGCAGAGCAGCTTTCTTCTTATATTTGTCTCCAATCTCTCTAATATTTTCCAAGAGATCCTCAGATGTGTATTCTTCATATTCTCTATCAGCTCTGGCAATCTGCTCCTCAAGATGTTTCTAGTGGAAACAATAAGCAGTTGTTAATGTAAAAACATTAATTTCTTTTAAAGTGTTTAATTGTGAAATCTGTAAGTAAGAGCACAACATGTTAAGAACAGGAATAAAAAAAATACTCTTGATATGATTAAATACCTTGAGAAAAGGAGATTCTGCATTATCCTGGTGGGTCCAACGTAATCACAAGGATGCAAAAGGGAATCAGCAGTGTGGAAGTCAGAGAAAGACATAAGGGTCAGAAAGGATAGACAATGCTCTGCTGTTGGCTTTGAAGATAGAGGAAGAGGCCACAATCCAAGGGCTGTAGGTGACCTGTAGAAGGTGGAAAAAGCAAGGAACTAGATTCCTCGCTAGAGCTTCTAGGAGTGCAGCCCGAGGGCCCACTTTAGACTTCTGACAACCGGGAATGTAATCACTCGAATTATTTTCTGGTCTGTGGTTTAGGTAAACAATACTCGTTGAAAAAGGATCTATGAAAGGTTATAGAGCCACAAAGTGGTTGAACTAGAAAGAAGTGGGTAGAAGCCAGGTTTTCTGATGTGGTATTCCAGGATGCTTTTCTTAGTTCTTACCACTAAGCAGGGAAGGGTACTAACAAGTGAGAAAGCAGTAGTTCAATGTAATTCAGGAGAGATGAGGGGACATAAGCTATTACACACTCCGTTTTCAAATAAATGAAAGCCTATTAATGTGATATGAGTTTCTTTCCCCTTAAACAATTTACAACTGGAAATACACTATCAAAAAAATTTTGGATTTAGCAATTGATTTTAATTTTGGGCTCTGTATAGCACATTAGAGGAATGGTTTTATTGTTTAACTTTCAAGCTATGCAGAAGGTATAGGTAAGGTAAACTTCATGTTTCAGAAATACTTTATTTTGTGTTTATATGAAATTAACAGAAAGGAATGTTAAAAAGAAACAACAGGCTCAAAATGGAGTCACTTGAGTAAGCCCATGGCACCAAGATGGGACTTAATACCTAACTTAATTGCAGTTTCAATCTTTCCCAGGAATGTAATCTCACCTGGTCTGTCTGGAATTTCCTGGTCAGCACCAGAGAGGTAATCTGCCTAATAAAACCTTCTGTCCCACAAAGGGAGGTGACCTTGCCACCTTGCCTGAACTAATCCTTTTCTTCTGTTTAAGACTTATCCCACTCCCTCTGTGCCTCTTTCTTTTCTGTAGCTCCTTGGAAATTCTTTCTGTTTGCTTGACGGGATGCTGCCCAATTCATGTATCACTGAATAAGGCCTCAGATTTACTCAGTTGAATTTTTCTGACAGTTTCAGTAGCAGCAATGGGATCTGAGATGAACTTCTGATGGGGTTTTGGGGACAACGAGAAATGTAGGTGTGGTGCCCGCACACCCTGAGTCCATGGTCTTCCGTGCTGTTTCTGAGGGTTGTGGGGAAGCTCTTCTCTGTTCTCTTTGTGTCAAGCCCTCAATATAACTGACTTTCCATACTTTCCTATCTGACTGGAAACCCCAGCCATTGATTCTGTCCACATGGGAGCTGTTAGTAACAGTTCTCAGTTCCCCATTGATGTGGAGCCCCTGGTCTGCAATCCCCATTTGTTGAGGTCTGCTGGTTCAATCCTTTTCCCAATCCCCAGATGCCAGATTGGAAACTGTTGGTGTTACTAGCTGGAGTAGGACAGGGTCCACTTTAGGTTGGACTGGGTCCAGTGTGAAGCTTCAGGCAATTAAAATTTTGACTAAAGGCTTTTATATATAATGGCAATCTTGGAAAAAACAACAACAATAACAACAAAACAAACACCCCAAACTCATCTGGACCTCTGTCTATAGTACCCAGTAGAGAGAGGAATAGAAAATATTTTTTACACCACTTTTGGGGATGCTTCTTAATTACAAAATTAATATACAGAAATCTGTTGCATTTCTACACACTAACAATGAACTATTAGAAAGCAAAATTAAGGAAACAATTCCATTTACCATTGCATGAAAAGAAATAAAATACCTAGGAATAAATTTACCTGAAGAGGTAACAGACCTGTACTCAGAAAACTATTAGACCCTGATAAAAACAAAACAAACAAACAAAAAACCCCAAAAAACCCTGAAGATAACACAAACAGATGGAAAGACACACCGTGTTCTTAGATTAGAAGAATACTGTTAGACTGCCTATACTGAGAATGCCAGACTAAGATTTCAGGCTTTAACTAAACATTAAACTCTTCTTCTCTTTCTTTCCTTTACTCTGCTGTTGTTCTGAAAAGGTAATGTCATTATCTGTATCTCCCAGATCATTGCTAAGGAGGGTAATCTTTTTTTTTTTGCCCCCACTTTTCAGTTTTATTAGGTAGAATTGTTACAATTTGACTGCACATATACAATATACTGCATGTAAATACACACACATAGACTGCACATATTTTTATAATTTACATATATGTACTGTTCATTGTTTCTAAGAATGTTTAGAGTTTTAGCTTTTTAAACTTACATAGTTATCAAAGGAATAAAGCCAACCACAAAACAATAATTAATTCAAAAAGATACATACACCCTATTATCAACAGCAATATTATTTATAATTGCCAAGATATGGAAATATCCTAAGTGCACATCAATAGATGAATGGATAAAGAAGATGCAGCATATATGTGTAATGGAATACAACTCACCCATGAGAAAGGATATTTTCCCATTTATGGTCCTTCATTCACTTTTTTTTTTCACTTCTAAAACCAGAATTTTATAACTGGCATAAACATTTCCATTGCATTAATAACAACAAAATACTTAGAAATAAACTTAACTAAGGAGGGTGCCTATGCTCTGAAAACTGTAAAACATTGATGAAGGAAATTGAAATGATACAAAGAAATGAAAAGATATCTTGTGCTCCTGGATTGGAAGAATCAAGATTATTAAAATGGCCACATTACCCAAAGCAATCTACAGATCCAATGCAACCCCTGTCAAAATATGACATTTTTCACAGAACTAGAATAAACAATCCCAAAATTTCTATGGAACCATAAAAGACCTTGAAATGCCAAAGCAAACTTTTCCAGGTCTCTCTTTTTTTTTCTTTCTTCTTGTTGTTCTCTTTTCTTACAGTTTGATGACTAGAGAAGGTCCTTTAACATTTGTTGTAAAGCTGGTTTGGTGGTGCTGAAATCTTTTAGCTTTTGTTTATCTGTGAAACTTTTGATTTCTCCATCAAGTCTGAATGAGAGCTTTGCTGGATAGAGTATTCTTGGTTGTAAGCTTCCCCCTTTCATCACTTTAAATGTATTGTGCCACTCCCTTCTGGCCTGCTGAGTTTCCGCTGAAAAATCAGCTGATAACCTTATGGGAGTTCTCTTGTATGTTATTTGTTGCTTTTCTGTGGCTAATGTTAATATTTTCTCCTTATCCTTAATTTTTGTCAATTTGATTACCATGTGCCTTGTGTGTTTCTCTTTGGGTTCATTCTGTGTGGAACTCTCTGCACTTCCTAGACTTGTGTGATTGTTTCCTTTCCCAAGTTGGGGGAGTTTTTGGTTATTATCTCTTCAAAAATTTTCTCAGGTCCTTTCTCTCTCTTCTCTTTCTGGGATCCCTATAATGTGAATATTAGTGCACTTCATGTTGTCTCAGAGTTCTCTTAAACTATCCTCACTTCTTTACATTCTTTTTTGTGTTCTGTGGTAGTGATTTCCACTAATCTGTTTTCTAGCTCATTGATCCGTTTGTCTGCCTTATTTATTCTATTCTGGGTTCCTTCTAGTGTGTTACTCACTTCAGTGATTTTATTCTTCAACTCTGGGTATTCTTTATAGTTTACAACTCTTCAGGAGGATAATCTTTCAAACTGCTGGATTTGTCATTTAAAAAAACACTCTGATCTGTTCATGATGCAAGAAAATCCTGGTCCATTTCCCCATTTCTGGTTAACAAACCTAAACTTGGGGAATTTTGTGTCCAGGCTCAATACAAAGAAAGTGACACAAGGCAAGGGTAACCAGAATAAAACGGCTTGTGTGTTCCACAGATGATTAATATTTCACTGGTCTTGCGGGGTGGATATAGCTCAGTGGTAGAGAACATGCTTAGCATACACGAGGTCCTGGGTTCATTCCCCAGTATCTCCATAAAAAAATTTAAAAAATAAAAAAAAATTTTACTGGTCTCAATGGTTGACACCTTTCCAGTCCTAAGCCACAGATTCAAATGGGAATTACCAGGAAGCATTCATGACTCTGGATCTGATTCCTTTAACAAGACCCTACTTTCCTGGTAAATGAGTAACTGCAATTGAGGCTATGATCAGCTACCTCTCGTTAACTCTTGAAAGTATTATGGAATTTGCTGCTAAAGCAATAGGTACCCAACAAAATTCCTTAGACTCTTTGGCTAAAGTTGTTCCTGATAATAGGAAAGCCTTTGATTATCTTTTAGCTGAGCCAGGAAGTGTCTGTATTATGGCCAACATCACCTGCTATATCTGTATTACCACTTCAAGGGAAGTTGAAACTCGGTTATATGAGATCACTGAGCAAGCCACTTGGCTTAAAAACGTCCTTCAGTGACATCTTTCTTTGACATATGGTTTTGATTGGTTTGGGTTTTGGGGAACATGTCTCCAAAGTGCACTCCAACTACTTGTGGATTATCTTGCTTATTCTAATCATAATGGTCTCCCTAGTGCGTTACGTTTTTCTCAAAAGCTTTAAATGCATGTTTGCAGCTGCTAACCACCAAGCAAATGACCTCTCTAAGACTAGAACATCAATAAAGAAGTGAAGAGAATGGCCGATTTAAGGATTGTGAACCTCGATCCGAGTCTTCAGAATGTCACAGGCATTAAGCAAAAATAGCGTGACCTATGAATAACACAAAGGATCAACAAAAGCTGCAAGCAATAGCTGAGAGTGGTGCTAATGCCATAAAATTTGATCAAGTCTCTCTGACAAGCTGAGAGTCTGATAAAAAGAGGGGAATCGTTAAAAAGAAACAACAGGCCCAAAATGGAGTCACTTGTGCTAAGTCCATGTCATCAAACTGGGACTTAATACCTAACTTAATTGTAGTTTCAACCTTCCCCGGGAATATAATCTTAACTGGTCTGTCTAGAATTTCCTGGTCAGCACCAGTGAGGCCATCTGCCTAATAAAACCTTTTGTCCCACAAAGGAGGTAACTTTGTCTGAACTAATCCTTTTTTTCATTTAAGACTTCCTTACCCAAATCCCTCTGTGCCTTTAAAAGCTTTTCCTTTTCTATAGCTCCTTGGAGCTTCTTTCTATTTGCTAGATGGGGTACAGCCCAACTGATGAATCACTGAATAAGGCCAATTTGATCTTCAAATTTACTCAGTTGAATTTTGCTTTTTAACAGGAAAAAATTTGTCACTATCATATGGTCTTTCAGCTTAATCTTAATTAAATCCTAAATGTACTAATGTTTTCAGTATGTAGAATATGGCCTGGCACAACATCATTCTATACTGTTGATGTAATAAATATCACTGTATGTTGTTCATGTGAATGAAACAAATTATTTTTTATTAAGGTTTGTGCACCTTTTTTGGTATGTTATACCTCAATAAAAACAAACAAATGTTAAGGAACAACAGGAGTAACTTAGTAAAGTTATAGAGTTGTGCCATCTTAACTGCAATCTTTGTGTCCATCTGCCCTGATTTCTACCCAGCCCCTGGCAACCACAAATCTACTTTCTGCCTCTGTGGATTTGCCTTTTCTAGACATTTCATATGAGTCATAAATATGTGGACTTTTGCATCTCTCCCTGAGCATGTTTTTGATGTTCATTCACATTATAGCATGTATCACTGCTTCTTTCCTTTTATTGCTGAATCATATCCCAGTGGATGGGTACATCATTCACCAGTTAATGAATATTTGGGTTGTTTCTACTTTTTAGCAATTATTGAATAATGTTGCTATGAACATTTGTCTATAAGCCTTTGTGCAGACGTGTTTTCATTTCTTTTGGTGGGTTGATATCTAGGAGTAGAATTGCTGGGTTGTACAGTAAACCTATGTAAAAAAAATTACTTTACAAAATGCATACTGCTATACAAAATTCTGCTATATTGTTACTAGATCATATTTTCCATAGAAATAAAATTTATCATTTAATTTCTGTAGAAACAAAACAGAAATATATCAAAGTTTTAAAAAGCTTTCTTAGAATGTAGGAAAGAACTTCACACACCTACCTCAACAGATCCTACATGTGTAGCAACCATCTCTAAAAGACGCTGCAAATTATTTCCTACTTTTCGTCTTTCTTCAGTTGTGGTCTGCACAACTAGTTGGTATCTGTAGAATAAAATCTCGTTTTAGTTGTCTAGGATAAAACCTAATATGAGTTCTAGTTAGCTTACTTATTTTCATATCCAATAAAACCAGGCTGCGATTGGTATATGTGCTGCTTGCCCTGTGTATAATTCATAGAGGTCCAGTTTGCAATCATTAAAACAGAAATAAAAACATTTTCAAAGATCCCATGCAAGCAACAGCACCAAAGCCTTGTGCTTTTACATACAAAGCTTGGGAACAGAATTATTTTTACCAGAGTCTCCAAAAGGACTGTAAACTTAAATGCTTTCAGGGACAAGACATTAAATACATGTAATTAAGGGAACAGGAGTGTTATCTTTAGGCATTCGAATTCAAATTAAAAACAAAAACTGTAAGCCAAAAACTCCTTCAACTCAGTTTTCTATCCCTAGGCTACAAATAACGGAACGAAGAGGTGTGATTTTCTTAAGGATTGTATTTCCCAATCTCAAAGAAAGATTTTTAAAAAGTTTTTTGAGAGCTTCTTAATGCTTAAAAAAAAGAGTATATTTTAATATAAATTAACATAGAGCCTATGGATTAACTCATCACTTCCTCTCCCCAAAACAGCTCTACAATATACATTAAAGCAAATAAACTTATCTAGTTTTATAAAAATGTTAAATAATTCAACTGAAAATAAACATTATAAATCTTGGCGAGATGAACTTACTCCCGCTGAATGGCATCTAACTCATTCATAGCTTCGCTGAGGCCCTCGTTAACCGCACTCTCCAGCAGGTGCTTGTGTTTCTCCAAGGACTCCAGCTCATTGGCACACTTTCTGTCCTCTTCCTCAGCTTCCTATCAGGATAGTCATGGTCACGGTTTTTTGATATGTACATTCTATGCACTCCAGGTGGATTTTTAACAATTTTTGTAAAGCATCTAAAATTTCAGGTTGCATCATCATTTGTATTCACAGGATGCTTAGTGCTTTACCTGTAGAAGACTTAAATGTTCTTTCTGGAAATTTTATATTACAAACATAAATGTGACACTTTCAAAAAGTATAGAATTCATTTAGCAGTTAACAGTCTGTACTATAGGAAATTTTATAATACTCTGATTTACGTTTTTCCCATGAGCATCAAAGAAGCCCTTTATATAGGTCTAAATGTGGGTAACTTTCACACAACCATCAATTCACATATGTATTAATTATATATAGGCAAAGTAACTCAAATTCATCAATTCCTAGGTTTATCAATATGAAATGTGATAAAGTCATTTAAGTGCTTTAGAGAATAAACTGAAGTATTATCATGGAGAACATATGAAAAAATAAAAATGTATACCAAATGCCTCATATTTCACATGTAAATCATATTATTGTGGCATATTTTCTAAAAATTACACACTGCTTAAAAATGTATAGGCCCTAAATATAATACAGCTCAAGAGAAAAGTTTTCATTTCTTGATAGTTTGTTGGTATAACTAAGTAAAAAGTACTGGTTAAAATTTTCACATAAATTGTGTATGTGGTAATGCACAGTCATACAAGAACTTTCCTAAGTAAAATGCTGGTCAGAAGGTAGCCTAAAGGTGGTGGAGAATGATTATTATTTACCTATATTCCAAATTTCATGTAAATGGTCTTTGGAATTTGGCCAAGATAGTCAGTTTGCAACGACTCTTTATGGGCCATCACTTTTACAAAAGCCTTACTGGGGTTCAAGTTTTAGGAGTACTTAACACTAACTCTCTATAAAAAGGTAGAAGAGATTATGTTTAAAACATGTTTTGGTCTTGCAAAGATACTGAATCACAAACCCAAGTATGGGGGGGGGGAATGGATCAGTGGTAGAGTGTGTCTAGCATGCAAAAGGTCCTAGGTTCAATTCCCCAGTACCTCCATTAAAATAAGTAAATAAATAAACCTCATTTCCCCCTGCCCCAAATATATTAAAAAAAAAAACTCCGCAAGTATAAAATATTAATGGAATAGTAAACATATTCTATGGTGAAACAGCCCAATTCCATAAATAAGTTCTTTAGAAGAACAAAATAATTACTTATAATAAACTCTGGATAAGGAGATTAAACTAAAGTACAAGTTACAGGATGTAGCTTAAAGATTTCAGTTTGATGTCAGAATAGGTGCCTAGTCCATCAATCATGACATGGCTTTGGCTAATCTATACAAACTGTGGCAAAATTCTTACCTTAACTTTTTGTTGATAAAGATCATCCAGCTTTTGAACTTCTTCTTTGAGAGTTCGTACACTTCTCCTGCTTTCTGTTATCATTGTATTTAACTTGGGGAATAAAACTTTGGTTGAGAAATCATAACTATACATCAAACATTTTTTAATAAATGAAAAAATCTGGAATAATTCTCAGCAAAATAAAGATACCAATATCTGTTTTTCTACTGGTAGCAGTGAGAGCGCTTTTTAAGCTCTCATATACATATTATGTAGATAATACATATGCTATCAATATTTTTATATTAATTAATAAATATAAATTGTTTTGCTCTCTTGTTTTGAAGCCTTGCTTTATTTATCTACTTCAGTTAGTGATCTAGCTTCCATTTGTGTGTTTACTTCCTGGGATGTTAAAGAGAACCATTCATATTGATTTTATTTGATGTTTGCTAATTGGTTAAAGTCAATGCATTATTACAAACAGTAATAAGGTAACTGCATTTAATCTTGTTAAAGCTTGAGCCTTAAGGTCTGCTGAAACCAAAACTGAGGGAAAAAAAAAAAAAGAATATGTTCCTTAAGTTCATTTCCTGTTGACAGGTGCTGATACCAGTTAATACCAGTAACTAATACAGAATGTTTTTTACCTGGACCAAGAGGATATTTCCAACAGGAAGTAGAAAATAGTAATAAATAATAAATAGTAAAATATATAAATAAATTTACATCTTTCTGTAAAAGGAAACTTGCATATAGTATTTCTCATTCAATCATCCAAAGTCTCCTGTGAGGGATGTTCCTTTCCTACTCTACAAGTGAGAAGTGAGGCTAGGAAGAATGCTGTTTACTCAGGATCATGCAACTAGCATATGCCCAGAACTCAAAACTAACTCCAAGGAGTTTTTCTATACCACATGCCTTTCGAATTTTAAAGACTAGAGTTACTAAAAGTTTAAACTTGGCTTACAGTCTAAAGATATATTACTTCTGAAGTAGTTACTAAGTTAAACAAATTGTTTCATTAAATTCACCTTCAGTAAGTTCAGGACACTAGGTCCTCATGGTTGATCAAATGTGTTTACTTATATCCGAGCAGCTCTATTTTCTATGTCAGCTTTACTAAAGTTTTATCAGTTAAACACTTTTTTCCCCTGACAACAAAAGTACCTATTTCCATTGTGGTAAACGGGAAGAACTAAAGAAAACAATAATCACCAATAAGTAGTTCTGCAGCCCCAAAGAACTACTATTTGGCATTCTTCCTTCCTTCCTCCTTCCTTCTTTCTTTCCCTCTCTCTTTCTTGTGCTCTTAAGCTGCTTATAAGCAAAAATGATATCATTAGTTACTTTATTTAGGTTATTTTTTCCTTCTATAACTGAGAAGACAGAAGCCACTATTCCATCACTTCTTGCCTTCAACCAACGAATCAACCAGCCAACTAACACAGGACGTTTCCTTCTTCCTTCCAGTGTCAGGATGCAGGGTACACATTTTCTTCATGAAGAAAAGTAACCCCTCCAGCTCTTCTCTGGGTCCCATGCCTTTATATTTCTTCATGGACCACATTCAAATCCATCAGTGCCTTTTGTTCCTAATTTTATTTATTTATTTACCGAACTCTTTCCCTTGAACTCTCTCCCTCATCTTTAAAACCGAACAACACCATCCCACATTAAAAAACAAAACAAAATCACAAAACCCAAAAAATTTTTCATACACCACTTCCTAGCTACTGTTCCATCTCCTTTCCTTAGATTCAAACATTTGTAATGGTCAGATTTGTAGTAGTCCATGAAAAATAGTCTATTTCGATTACAGTATCTTCCTCTCTTACCATTCAAACTTCAATCCACAGTAATATGCTTTCTGGCTCCTCTGGTTCATGAAATTGCTTTTGCAAATGGCACCAGGAACACCTTAATTACGAGAGTTAACCATCACCTTTTAGACTTAATCTGAGTGACATTTGTAGTTACTGATAAGACCATGGAAACTCCTGGTTTCCTCATTAAGTCTTGGGAGGTTCGGTGCTTCTAATTCATATATATTTCTCTTTCTCTGCTTATACTTTGGATGTGGATGTTCTCCCAGGATTTTCATCTAGGCTGTATTCTCATGTGCTCACTTGGGAGAGCGCTCTCTCATTCTCACACCTGGGAAATCTCCTGGATTTAATTATACGTATGCTAAAAATATCTCTATCTATATGTCTCCAAAGTCCAATTGCCCACTGAATATTCTCCACTTTGAGGCCTGAAATTAAGCATATCCCAGTCTGAAATCCTCTGTTCTACACCCTTCTTTGTATTCTATATCAAGGTTTTAGAACCTTACCACTGACAAAGAATATCTCTTTGACCAAACTACTCAGGATGATCTGAACTCTTAATTAGGCTGACTCGTGGGCTTTCACGTTTGTCTCTGTATTATCCAATTTTAAGCAAGAATCCTACTAAGTCAGTTTAACCAGAATCCCCCGATACCGAATATCTGATCAGGTTCTTTATCCTCTACCATGCCCCAGGTGATGTCTGATCACCTTGGCCTGCCTCGAGAAGAAACCGTTAGGTTGGTTTAGCCAGAATCCCCCCTTATCCCTGATATTTCCTCTCAGTAATTTTCCATCCACTGATCCCTACCCTGCTCCTTGGCTATAAATTCCCACTTTTCTTTGCTATATTTGGAATTGAACCCAATCTTTCTTCTCTGCTACAAAATCCCACTGTAATAGAAAACCACCCCCGCCCCCACTGAATAGTCTGCCTTACCATTGCTAACAAGTGTCATAAATAATTTTTATTTAATACCATATACCAAAGCTGGACACCTGGACATTCTTAATTTCTCTCTTCCTTAACCTTCACATCCAAGTGGACCACTAAATTACGTTGTTTCAATCATTAAATCTCTTTTCTCCATCCTCACTGCAGTAGCCTTGGTTTGAGTCCTTGAGCCTATGGCTCGAGATACTGTTAGGTCTCTTAACTGTGTGACTCTAGTCTCATGTATCTCTAAGCTACTCTTCAAAACGTCAACACTGTGAGCTTACTAAAATACATAGTTTTTATTTCCTGAGTTAAAAACCTTCAATGGTCCCCACTGCCTACAGAATAAAAATTCAACCAGTAAGCAAGAACAAATAAGCCTCTTCAGAATCAGGCTCTGGTTTCTCCAGGCTTCTCCCGATCCTACTTATTCTCATGGTGACTCTTTAACATGTCATGCTCTTTGGTCCCTGGGCCTTCAGAGAGGTAGCGGTGTGTGTATGTGTGTCCTTCCATGTATCTAATGGCCAACTCCTACTTGTTACTCACAACTAGGCTCCCACGTCCTTCAGAAGGAAACTTGTGCTTATGTTAGATGTATTATGAGAATTCACAGCACGCTGTATTTGCAGTCCAAAAATGTCATGATGAAAGTAATTGTTTTCATGTCCACCTTCCCACTCAAAATAAGAATTCACAAAGGCAGATACTGTATTACCAACATTAATTATGGCACAGACATGGAGAGCAGACTCTTAAAAAAAATTGCTAAATAAATCTTGGTTGCTAATATTTAATTTAAACTTTACACTTACATTCATAGATGTGATTAACTTAATTTTCTTCTTTTGTGGTATCTTTGTCAGGTTGTGGCATGAGAGTTACATTAGCCTTACAAATAAAATTCTTTAAAGATAGATTTTTGTGTTACTTTGCAATTCAAATAAATTCCTTCTGTGTTTATAGTGTATTCATTTCTCATTTTGTTTTTTCCTGCTCTTTCTTGAATGGTTTTGGTAATTTAAAGTACTTATCAGATTGATTAATTTTATTACTCTGATCTTTAATTTCTGTTTAACCTTTACTATTTCAAATTGCTATTTTACCTTATGCCATCTTAACTTAGTCAAATAAAAAAAATAGTTTTCATTTTTACTCTCTAAAGCATATTACATCATTTATCACCCCGTTTTTTTTTCTAGTTTGAGATATAATTGACATACGCCACTGTTTAGGTTTAAGTTGTACAGGATGATGATTTGATATGTGTAAATACTGTGAAATATTTACCACAATAAGTTTAGTTAGGATTACTCCTTTCTTGAAAAGTCCTCTCTACTTTGGATTTCATAGCATATCGTCTTCTAATTATTCTCTAATTATCTTGTCTACTTCTTCTAAGTGCTTTTCCCACAATTTTCTTTCTTTGCCAATCCTTTGCCATTTTCTTCTACACATCCTCCTTAAGAAATATCAGCCACATCCCTGGCTTCAATGATCATGTATGTATGAAGACCCTAAAATCTATACTTTCAGACACAATCTCTCTCTTATGTTCTGAATCTATCACCTGAACTTTCTTTTGGATGTCTGTGTCCCATAGACGGCAAGCTTGACACCTTCAGCCGTCCCGCCCACTCTCAGCACTCATCTTTCCTCCTCTAGGTTGACCACACCAGAAAAATGGAAGTCACTGTTGATACTTCTTTCTTTCCTACCTTTCACATTCAGCCATGAAATGCATCTCTAACATTTCTTAAACCTGTCCCCTTCCTTCTATTTCTACTCTAATACTTTGGTTTAATTTCTTAACTTCTTAACTAACCCTAACCCCACAAAGTCATTTTTTCCTATGCCCAAAGGGGTTTTTCAAAAATGCAAATCTGATTAGCACAATTGCGTATATCAGTCTTTTTCTCCAAATGGGACTTTCTATTTTATGTAAACTTTAGTTATATTTATCTTTGGAATATTAACATGGGGTCTAGCCTATAGTAGGCATTTTATAATTGCTTCCCCACCCTGCCTAAATTTTCCTGCCTAGAGCCTTTAAAAAGTTTCAAGTCAGTCTGAAATACGCTTCAGTCCGGAGGTTCCTATTGCTTGAAATTCATACCTTTTTGAGAGTCTTCAGGTTTACTGCCCATTCCAATAAAAGAGAGAAACTAAACTGAAGCAGCCTAAAGACTTTACCTCAAATAACTACCACCTCTGTGGAACACCTGTTAAAGCAGTCCTGATTTCTATCTTCCTTCCATACTGTCAGCTACAAACCCCCTAAATTTGTAGAAATCCCAAATTATAATAACAATAGTATCAGGAAACTCTTCACTTATCTAACAAATTTTTCTATTTGTGGGAAGAGTGGAAAAATTCTTTCCAATGCAAAGTAAGTCTTGATAAATTTTTTTAACATTAAAAAAAAATGGGTTACTTTCAGAATTATTTGTGAAATGCACAGATTTTATTTCCAGATAAGAAAAAATGTAAACATGTTTTTGTTCTCAGAAAAGATAGCATTTCTTTTACATCTTGAAATCTGTTTGCCAGAACACAATAGTTTTTGAAGATTTGAATTAGCTAGGGCTTTCCTTTAATTGTTTGGTGTTATATAAACAGCACCTTTTGTTTCCATTGGAGAAGGAGCTTCCTCACTTTTCTTAATCAAGGATAACAATGCTTACTCTAAAGGTTGTTAAATACAATAGCATTCTCTCTCAGGGGTATTTGTGGTATTATGTTTCAAGTATCTCAAAATCAGGAACTTTCTGAAACTACTTTTGGAAATAGACTTTGATAGACATTTAAATTTGAATTCCTCTGAATTCCATGGTCCTAAATGAAAAATTGGGTAAAGGGAAGACCTAATCTGTCATAGCTAGTTAGCTTCTAACCCCAAATGATATGTACTTACTTTTCAGAGTAGCCACCTCAAATCCCTTTTACTATAAAAAGAAATATTACTAAGTTAATATAATTAAATCATATTAGATAAAGGAGGCAATTCTCCATTTGAAAAAGAGAAAAGGGAGTTTTACTCAGTTTTATCACTTCATCAATGACACATGAAGCTTAGAATGATGTTTAAGTTACTTAAAAAATTACTTCAAGTGCTTCTAAGTCAAAGGTATACCCAACTCTTATTTTTCATAATATATTAGAAATTCAGCCCTTAGCAATTAGAAACCACAAAATCTAATGTTTGTTTTTAATGACTCTGTTTCATTACTTACTTGTTCTAAAGTATCCTCCAACCCCATCTTTTTATTTAGAGCTTTATTAATTTCTTCTTCAGTTTGGTTTAAGAGTTCCTTGAGTGGTACCTATAAAATACATGGGAACATGGATTACATATGACATATGTAATTACAGTTCTCTCATGAGGCAACTTTTGGAGAAAAAAAAAAGTACAGCCATGGCATTTTTAATCTAAATTAAATACACCATCGATAAGAAAATAAAACTAATTATAGTGCAACTTCTCTAACTATGGAGTATAACTTGCTTTTGGTTTGAATACTTGCAAAATTTTAGATTTGCTTCTTTTCTGGAAAGTCACTGCTATTATTTAAACATTTTATAAGTACACTTAGTTTAATGCAATAACTTTCTTGAAAACAATTTATATGTGGGTTTTACTTTTATGCTGTGCTCTCTAGATGAATAATTTTTCTCAATACTTTTCTATTGTTTAGTCGTACAATTATCTGCTTATTTTTCTTCTTCATTTTTTGCTCTTCATTGTAACTCTGTTGTGATAGCAGAAGGCTTGAAACATGGCAAATGTTAATCAGCAGGGACTGGTTGAATTAGCCATACAATGTAGGACTGAGGCTGAAAAAGGAAGGAGGAAGATCTCTACATTGTCAGGGAGAGGGAAATTTCCCCCTGTAGTCTGCTTAAGTTCTTGTGGCAGGACTCAGAACAAAACTGAGGCAAAGGGGACTATCATCACTTTCCCTTCTTGCAGTCAGAGATCTGGGAGGCCGAAATGGTAAGAAATCTTACCTTCTGCCTGCTGTTGTCAGATGTCCCGAGATCTCTCAGCTGAAGTACTCTTGGAAAGGGGGAGGAGGAAGCAGTTTTCCAGCCAGTGATTTCTCCAGGCTGGCTTGCCAAAACTGTCTGGGAGAAGGAAAATTTCCCCCTCCCCAACAACATACTACTGCAGAGAGATAGCAGGGGGAGAGGGCTGATCCACGAATAAAGCAAGATGGGTGTTCAAAATAGGCAAATATTTACCAGTTTATTTCAATAAAAATGGAACTCAGGAACAGCCAGATGGAAGAGATGGACAGGGCAAGGTACTTGGGAAGGGGTGTGGAGAGTCCATATTTTCTAGGTGTACCACTCTCCCTGCATCTCCACATGTTCACCAACTGGAAGCTCTTATCTGCTTGCATTTCTCTTATTTATGCTCTTTTCTACTGATTTTTATTTCAAACAGTATTCATTGCTTCCCATTATTATTTTTGTTGTTGTTGAGATGAAACACACTTTAAAATGGTTAAACTGAAATACCTTTTTTTTTGAGTAAAGATAGATTTATTTAGAGAGATACATACTGCAAAGAGTGTAAGCTGTTTCAAAAGGCAAGAGAAAGGCCATGAGGTATAGGGGTTGGGTGCTCAGGTTAAATTAAAAGCAGATACATAGACAGAGTGTGGGCCATCTCCAGAGAGGAGGGAGCAAGAGAGGTGGCCTAAACTGAAATAATTAAAACGAATTTAACATAAAATTTGCTCCTTTAAGGTGTATAACTCAGGGGCATTTAGTACACTCAAAGTGCACTCTCATTCTAGAACAATTTCAACACTCCCAAAGAAAATCCTGTACACTACTATGTTTTCAGTAGCTCTTTTGGAGTTATGGCTGAGGTTTACTTTTGGCTGCTCTTTTCTGAAAGAGGCAATGGCTTCTTTAATCTCTTTAAGAACTTTTCTGCACATACTACTTACAACAGTTGGAGTTGCACTTTCTTGATGTTATTTCTATTTTTATTATTCTATTATTACGTAAGAGAGCAAAGAACATACTTCCTTTCTTTTTCTGAGCATATACATTCTTTTTGCACTGGGTAATCTTTTCTACAGTGATTTGATTCTTGTATTAGCCATGTCAAACTACTAAAAATAGAGGTGAATAAACCCTGTTTGCCTGCCTGCCTGCCTACCTACCTAGCTATTGTTGAGAAACAATACAGAAAAAGATTAAATGTTTATTGGATGCATCTTTTTCTATTAAAAATGAGTTTAGCTTTATTTAATCAAAGTCTGTCCACCAGTAAACTAATCTGTGAAAGTAAGAATTGTATCTTTCCAGGTATTTCATCTCCAGCACTTAGCTGGTAAGGAAAATAGTGTGTATTCAGTAAGTAATTTATGGAATACATGAGTGATTCTCAAGGGAAAAAAATTGCATGGCTTTAGATTTTGACATTTTTTGATGGAGGAGGGTATAGCTCAGTGGACATGCTTAGCATGCTGGAGGTCCTAGGTTCAAACCCTAGTACCTCCATTAAAAAATCTAAAAAATTAAAAATAAATAAATAAATAACAAAATAAATAAATCTAATCCGTCCACCCCCAAAAAAGATAATGTTTAAAAAAAATTTAAAAAAATTTTGAAAATTGACTTTTTTGGGGGAGTCACTAAAATACTAAAATCTGTGAATAATTAAGAAGTTTGAATTAAAAATTTTCTTCCCCAAATTATATTCTTGGCCATATTTGAAAATTTTGTGCAGTTTTCTCATTAGTGACTGCTGGTGTTACATAATGCTCTATTGTATTTCATGCTTTCATGTGTGTCCTTGTGCCTGAAACTCTTTCCCACAGACCAGCCCCATAAGTATCTCATCTTTCAAATTTCACTCCAGCTTTACCATCTTTGCAGAGACTTTTCTTTTCTCCTAATTCTGGGAAGAATTGATCTTGGTACCATACCTTATAAAGACTAATAAAATACATGTATAGCATTTATTTTTATGTCTTTCTCCCCTAGCAGCAACTTGAAAACAAGGGTCAGCTCTTTTTTTATCTTTATAATCTTGGCATCTATTTTATATGTAATCAGATCTTTTATTGGATAGCTGAATAGATAAAGCATGTAGAGAGAAGACAAGGCTTTATAATTTGAAGAGTAAGTACAATAGAGAGATTTCTACTACCAGGAAGAAAGAAGACAAAAAGTTTCAGTGTTGTATTTCTATGTTTAGTCCTGAGTTATGGACATGCTTAAGTTTAAACTCTTGTAAATATATGATCCAGACATTAATCATATCCTTTAAAAACCTCCTGAAGTACTCACGATTACGTACATAAACTTGAGCTCTGTATTTGACAAGGCAGTTGGCACCAGCTTCAGGATTAAACTTAATTTCAAAGTCATAACCTTTGGAATTCTCAGCACCTTTAGGAATAAGTTTTAATTTTCTAGCCAACTTATGATATTCTGCTAATTGTGTTTCAATCTGTAAGAAGAGAACACAAAAAGAAATGTTACAAAAAACCAAAATAGCTCCATTCCACATGGTTTTCAATGGGCAGTTTTTGAAGTTTTACACAAAAATTATGTTTTTTAGTTGATAATTGAGTATTTTTTGGTAGTAAGAATGGCAGTTTTAAAAGATAAAGATTGAAAGATTTTATCCACACTAAATTGTAGGATAGTTTTAAGACCATAACTAATTAGTAAGCAATGTACTCCTATTCTTCCATTTATCTGACAAATAATTTGAATAGTCCATATTTAGGTATTAACTAAAATTCACTTTTTAAAGTTCCAGATGGAGACATTATGAAACAAAACCAAACAAACCTTAATTTTGTTGATGTACAAAATAAAACATGTCATTTATCTAAAATGAGAAATGTAGTAATTTAAGTCTTAAAATATTATTTCAACTGTTTTGATAAGAATATGTTAGTAACACATGCCACATTTCCTGGTCTCCTTCCCTTCTTCAAGGCTTTGTTCAAATTATGTTAGAGGGAAAGCCTTCGTGATGATGTAACCCCCCCAATTTCTCTATCCTCTTACTTACACTTCTTCAAAGCACTAATTACTATCTGACATATATTATTTACTTGTTCACCTCCATTACTTGAATGCAAGCTCCATGAAAGAAGCTGCATCCTCAGCGCCTAGAACAGTGCTTGGTGTAGAGGAGATACATGGTATTTGATTAAATAAATGAATTGCAGAGTCTAGGCTTCCTCTATTTAATACATTCTTAGTTTCTTGCTGCTGTCATTAATCCATAAAAATGAATATTTTGAGTAAAAGAATGGTAAAGTACCCATCAGAACCTGTTTAAAAAAATCTGTAATTTCCAAACATTTCTCAGCTCTCAAAAGCAATATTACTTATATATATTAAATTTAAGATTTCTTATTAATAGATCAGGAAATCATTTCAACTACTATAATTTGTAACATAGTAGCTCTCTAGGGGCTACTAAGGTATGTAGGTCTACTTGTCCTTATATTAATGATGCTAGGGTTGTTTTTGTCTGTTCTTCACTAGGATTTTATTTCTCTAATGAAACAATTTTCACAAGCCCATGCACTTTATCATGCCTAACTGCAGGGAGAGTGAGGCTCATTTCGCCTTCCCACAACCAATCCAGACAGTGAAAATTCATCACATTCTTTCCTGATAAGTCTAGATGCAGCCTCAATGTCTTATCTCAATAAAGATCTCTGAAGGATACCTCCTGTCAGAGGTGGCATGTGGAATACCAGTCTGGAAATAAATATCACGGGCAGAAAGTTTATGGTGGACTTCCGCATTCCGCTACTGTTCTTTAATATCTCACCTACTCAGTACCCTAAGGCTTTCTTCTCACGTTCATGGCCCTTCTCTGGCCTCTCATTAGGCCACTGCTTACCTACTTCCCAGATAATTTTCTTCTTTCAGCCTGATACTCCAAATCAGAAACAGTGTCCAGAGTTTATAGTTTTAGTTAATTAAACACAGAATTCACCTAATCCAGAGATTCATAACTTCCCCTTTCCCACGCAGTGCTTGAGAGATAAAATTTATTCATTAATATCTTTTGAGGTAACATTTCAGATCCACTGACCAAGTCTAACCACACTCCATTTTATAAATAAGGAAACTGAGGCTCTGAGAAGTTGGAGGACATGCTGAGATCACATGAACGTGTGGTGGCAAACCCAGGGCTAAAACACAGGTTTATCAAATTCTAGGTTCAAAGACTTTCTGGATCACCACCACAGGCTATTTCTTATAAATATTTATTTTCCCTTTTAATGCACAGGGGCAGGTTACTTAGCAGGTCAGGAGTATGAGCAAGTACAGATGGTTAAGGCAGAGCAAAACTATGGTGAAACAGGGCCAAAGAAGAAGATACTACTTACTGCTCATACTGAATTATCCATTCCATATTAAGTATTACATACGTAGGTGTGTAAAATACAGATTTTCAATTATGTAAAACAGTTAAAACCTAAGAAAATATTTGCATTATGCTTATAACGCACTTCACAATGTGATCAGGATGAAAACCCAGCACTGCTCCCTTAAGCAAACACAGCCGCTTTGTTCAAAGTACTTTTTCTGTTTTAACAATGGTGATCTTTATATATAAGAAACACCGTACTAAGGAAAGTGCCGGAAGTAACAGGGTTAAAAAAAAAAAAACATTACTTTAGGAGCAAAAGATAGAGACTAAATTTTTCTCAGTGAAGTTTAAATTTTAGAACTACATCTGCCAATAAACAAACAAAACTGAAGAAATTAGAGTGAAAAACTTCAAACTAAAACTTATGTTTGAAACTTTCTAGTCTGTTTTTCTCCATTAAAAAAAAAGAGCGTTTTAAAAGACATGCCTTCTTACCTTTTCTTTAAAAAAAAGTCAATTTATATAAGTTTTCTTAGGAATGCAAACAGTGTATGCAGCAGACAGGATCACTGTGGAACTATCTGATAGAGAAAATGTCCCTAGACAACCTGTTACATTATTGTTTTAGAACACATTGGTGTCATGTTCATGATTATGCTGAATCATTAAGAAAACATTCATGTCTTCTGAGAGCTACATTTAAGCATAAATAGTATATAGTTAAGCAAGGCAGAAGCACAGAACATTCATAAAAGATTGCCAGTAAAAATAAGGATAAAGTTTAATTATCTATAAACTCACATGGTCAGTAAGCACATTTTCTCAACAATGTTGGCTAAAATGATAATGTACCACCTATTAAATTAAAACGAAGTAAAGTAATTTGGTTCTGATGAAGGTCACTAGAGACTGCTGTTACTGAATCTGACAAACTTTTGAATCCTTTCATTGTATTTGACACTGTTCATTCCTTCCTAACTTTCTTCTCTCAGCTACCAGTCTGTTGACCTCTCTGGCTAGTCCTATTTCCTTTCAGACCTGTCTTAAGGGGCCTTTGTCTACTCTAAGATGCTGGTGTTCCCAGGGTTCTGTCTTCTTCCTTTGCATTCTTCCCTTGTTGAATTCATCTACCTTGCGGCTTCAATGACAATATATACTGATTTTTAACAAATCTACATTGCAAACCCAGATATTTTATGCTGAGGTCCAGACTATATCAAAGAGCCTGCTTGAGATTTTTATTTGGATGCCCTCTGGACACAACAGGTCCAGCGTACCATCCTCATTCCTGACCGGCAACTTCTCCTCTAAGCCCTAGTTGGGGGTGCCATTGCTCCATCACCCAAGCCAGACACCGGGGACTGCTCCCCTTTCTTTCACCAAGTCTTATTCACTCTACATCCTAAAGTAGTCAGTCAGAATCCACCCATTTCTTTGCATCTCCACTAGCATTATCTAAATTCAGCTTTTAATTTCTCACCACTTCACTGCTACAGATCCTTATCTGACTGTTTTGCTTCCTTCTTTCCATTTTTCACAGTATCAAATATGAGATCTTTCTGAAATATGAGCTTATCTATTTAAAAATTTTAAGAGCCTCTTGGAGCTTTCAGGATAAAGTTCAAACTTCTAAACATGAAAAAGAATTTCACTGTCTGATCTGCGCTTATCTGTTGACTTTCATTATTTGCAATATGCCCCCGCCCCTTGCTATTAAGCTCCAACCATAAGAAAAGCTTGGGACACCAGAGTGCATCATGCAATTTTTCTCCCTGAGCTTTCCCATATACTTCTTAGTTTGCTGGCTATGTTTAGGTGTTACCTCTTCAAGGAAGCCTTTCTAAAAACCACTGCCACCCATCTCCCCACATCATGCACACCAAATCTGGGTTAGGTATACTCTGCTTCCTCAGTATGCTGTGCAAGCATCTGTTAGAGGTCTGACCTTGTGGCTAAAAATATCAACTAGATTGGAAGTTTCTTAAGGGGGGAGTCTTACGTCTTTTTCTCTTTCCTCTAGGCCCAGCATGGTAAGTGGCACCCTGTAGATATTAAATAAATGTTTGAGTGGTGAGTAGGTAAATGAAGAAGTGACTCGTATTCACTTCTAGAATAAAAGGCATGGGATTTATGAAAGTTATTTTCATAGCCTTAGAGACTTTTTGCTTATTTACTGGTTCACTGTTAGAAAATACAGGCTACCTTAAACATGACTGAGACATTGGGGGGGTTGCTGAATTGACATAAAGGGGAGTGTACTTTTAGTAAAATGTCAGTGCTAAAACACTGTACCTCAGCAGGCAATTTATCCTACCCACTCAGTTCTTCTTAACTGGGATAGACGTTTACAGAGGTAAGTTCTGAAGAGTTGCCACTCTGGGAAGGGCATGACATACCGCCTCTTTGCCTCGGGCATATTTCAACTCCTCATTCCACAACTGCTGCTGTTCCGCCTCCAGGTCCTTGGTTAATTTGTTAATGGTCTGCTGCAATTCATTTCTTTCATGATTTATTCTCTCAATGTCTGCAACTGAGTACTTCTGGTTATCAACAATATTCTGTAGTCGAGAATTCTCCTGTTTCATTGTTTCACATTCCAGCTCTGCATTGAAAAAAGAAAAAATTTCTTAAGTTCCCTCAATTCCTACAAAGAAACTGAGGCCACTATTTAACAGAGTTCATTAAGATGTCTAAACTTCCAAGTTAGTTATGCGTATATTTTTCTTTTCTTTTTTTTGGATAATTCTGTTTGATTTCACTTTGTTAATAACATTCTCGGAACATGATGCAATTAAAGTTTTATGTTAGAACCTTATTCCCCTATTGGCTTGCTATGGTTTCCAGAAAGTGCTGTATTAAAAAAAAATGGCCCCACACATAATGATTATGACTAAGAATTGTTTGACTTAAGAGAGTCTGTTACTGTACAGTTAAGGTGTTTTAATACTCCTGCAAGATTCTCTGCAATAAGGCGGAAAACCCACAAGTTTTTCATAAACAAAAAATACTTATGTAAGCATACATCATTTATTATACTTAGTTCACTGATATTTTCAGTGCTTTCATCAGATACTAAGTAACGATAGTGGTTAGGTTCTTGTGTTACTAAAATTTATAACCATGAATGATTACACTGTACCAAGAGAATATGGTACATACAAACAGCAAAGATTATGAAAGAGGAAGAAAAGTTATCAAATTTAAAATATTTGCGGTTATATAGAAGAGTGATTCCAACATTTTGTGACTCATAGCTAGTAAAGAGTATGAGAGTATTTTTAAGCAGGTTGGGACAAATGGATGAGGGTCCTCATGATCAAAGGGGCCAAGAGAACCATCCTGAGGGCTGACAGGATCAAGGTCTTGGCTTGGTTATGATTCGTTTCATAGCACTGTAGTTGGGGAGCTCTAGATCTGAGTTCAAAAAAAATTAGCAGTTGGTTTAAGTATAACTTCATACACTTATTTACAGGAATCTGTACCCAAAAAGCCACAATGTATAATATCTATAGTTTAAATACGTCTCATTCACTCTTGGCCATGAAAGGCTTTAAACAGTCAAGAAGGTTAAAATACTCAGAATAAAAACATCTTAGGATAATAGTTATCAAATTATTGTCTCAAACTAAATCACTCTGCAATGGCAAATGATTTCTGAAGTATTTCTTTCTCACCTACCCAGTTTGTAATTCCTGGAAAAAGATTCTCATAAGTAGGAAGGATGAAAATTCTCTAGGTTAAATACCAATAAGGAAGATAAATTATTAATATTAAAAAGAATTGATTTAATTGCATTACAAACACTGCTATAATAAGAAATTAGTCTATGGTTCCTTGTTATCATGGAGAACAAACATTAGGGGTCAAGTGTAAACTATTTAAAGAGTTGGTTTAGAGCAAAGCTAATATATGTAATCAGACTTATTTGGAAAAAAATAAACCAATTTAGCAAACACTCCAGAAAATTATTGTCCTTGATTTGGCAGATGATCAATATTCCATAGACTAAGAGTTAAATCAAATATCCTAAGAACTATCTACACAATTCCTACGTGAGACAGACACAGCCTGCAAAACCCTTAAAGAATAAAACTGAAGCAGGCAAAGACTTGGGAAAATAGTATAGTACATCCATATAGTTATTTATTTTGTAAACTGCCGTCTAATGGCTCTGTGATGTGTAGATATCCTTCTTTATCTCTTTCTGGCACCACAGAAGTGTCAATCAATTCATGTGCCACAGTATTTGCAGACTTTCATGATTAAGATCTATATATGCTTATGAAAACAAGGTTAGAAGCACACAAAATATTAACCAGCTTTCTTTAATTGGGCTTTTGTAGGACTAGCGTCTTTTCATCTTATTTTCAATCAGTTTAAGGTGCTGAGTAGTTCAGTGATAGAGAATAAGGCAATTATAGCAGGCTGAGGCCAGTAGGGATTTAAAAATATGGCTTATTAATCACAAGGTGGAATAGAAGATCTATTTATATTCAGGTAGCATATGTTCTTAGGTTAGGTCCTTCTTGGCTTCAAAAAGTCAGGTGGCCTGAAAACATGTTAGAAGGTGTAGTAGGTTGAATAATGGCCACCCAAAGATGTGAAGTCCTAATCTAGTCCCTGGAATTACCTTATGTGGAAAAGGTGTCTTCACCGATGTAATTAAGTATTTTGAGATGAGGAAATTACCCTGGATTATTGAGGTGGGCCCTAAATACCATCATAAATGTCCTTAAAAAATGGAGGCAGAGAAAAATTAACATAGAAGAGAGACATACGCACAGGGAAAGCAATGTGAGGATGGAGGCAGAGATTGGAATGACATGGCCACAATCTCAGGAATGCCATCAGACACCAGAATTTGGAAGAGGCAAGGAATGGATTCTCCCCCAGAGTCCTTGGAGGAAGTGTGGCCCTGTTGGATTTCTGACTTCTAGACTTTTGTGAGTGAATACATTTCTGTTGTTTTAAGCCACCAAGTTTGTGACAATTTGTTACAGAAGCATCAGAAAATTAATACAGAAGTCACGAAAAACTTGGTAGCCTTCTATAGTCATTTACCACCAGAGGCAAAAAGATACCGGTAACAAAGCTGTCTCATTATGTGTTAAATCCCACGCAGGTCCCCATCCCAGTCTGAAGGACCTCTTTCAGCATTAGTTGTGCTTACCTACTCTAGAAATTTCTTCATCGAGACCATTCAATTTCTGGTCAAGAATGGCTGAATGAGACTCCAAATTGCTCATGTATGCCTGATATTTTTGAACATCTGCTTGTAAGGAAGCTTTCAGTTTTCTCAATGACTCTAGACGATTCTTCACAAGAAAAGAACATGAAATTAGTTATTCTCATCAATAATCATTCCATACCTTACTTGAAAATAAAGCAATATAATTTAAATTCACCTTAAAGAAAGGTAAATAAAGTTTTCTTTTCACTTTTAGAGGGTATCAAAAAAACTAAAAACAGTTATTTACTGTTATTATCCAAATAAGAAGATATACTTTTCACAAGTCAGTTTGGGACAGACAAAGTCAAGCGCCAGAATGAAAAAGCACAAACATTTAAAATCTGGTATTTTATTCTAGGGGCTTCAGTAACATAATACACAAAATTAGACATCTGGATATTATCATTTAGCTTTTGAAAGCCCTTAGGATACAATAAATGATACAAACCCACTTACTAACATTCTGTCTCCACTAACTTTAAAACTCAGGGCCTCTTGTAAGTTTCAGTAGTGCTCCCTAGAGGTATATAACATGGGGACCTTGTTCTAAAGATCTTTTTGCTCTTATGTAAATAGGTAAGACTCTTTCATCATATTCTGAACACCATTAGTCCAAGACTGATAGGTCATGAGGGAAAACAAAGCTCTAGGGAAACCAAGCATGTTTTCATTGGGACTTCTGTCCTATGTAAAAAATTTAACCTTTAAGAAGCTTATTTTGTTAATATCTTTAAAAAAATACATAAAGAAACAGCCGGTGTTCTCTAAGGAGACCCAAGAGTATAAGGGAGTATGTAAGTCTACTGAAGATAAGCATGTTTACTAACCGGTTCTTTTTCTCTTTCTTGTTCCAGTCTTGCAATTTGCTCATTCAGTGCTCTGTTTTTTGCTGCTAATGATTCCAACTTGGAAGCATCGACATTAAATAAATCCTCTGGAAAAAAAAACTCAGTACATTCATAAGGTCTCAAATTTGCCTACAAAATTCTTCTGCAGGTTTTTACCATTGCTCTCTCCCTCACTTCCTCTGGTCTCTACTCAAAACACTTTCTGTGAGGGACATCCTACTGTCTGTAAAATGGCAACCCGTCCACTTTAGTCCAGTACACACCCCACCTCCCTACCCTACTTCATTTTCCTCCATAGCACTCTTACCATCTGACTTATAGTTGTTCATTTGACTATTACCTAATAGAATGTAAGCTCATAAGGCCAGGGAGTTATTGTTTATTTATTTTTTATTAATAGATTTTATTTTTTTAGAGTAATTTCAGGTTTACAGCATAATAGGGATTAAAAAAAATCTTATTCATTACTGTATCCTCGGTGCCTAAATGGTGGCTGGCACACAGTAGGAATATAACATTGTTTGAATAAATGAATATAATTTATATGACTAATTAATTACAACATAAATATCAAAGAACTCACTAGGTGCTTTTGGTATTAGATCACTACAAATTTTTCTCTTTAAAAAAACCCAACATCCATCAATTACTTGCTCCCTTTCTCATGTGGACAAGCTGAAATTGTCCTGGTTATTTTTCAGGAAGGTATGTCCCATAGGAATGTAAGAGAATGCTTTCACTATTTGTGCTAATAGTGGCAGGGTGATATTCTCCTATTTCGATTGATTCCATAGTCATCGGAGAATAGCTTTACACACCTTAAACTCATCTATTTTACCCTCCACTCTGGCATTATATACAGGACTATTACAATAAAAGGAACAACAATGTAAAATAATACCTCTGAAACATTTTAATGTTAGCCAGTAAAGACTGAATATCACTAGATTATATTGAGTGAAAAAAATAATCTCTTTCTTTGGAAATATAATGGGCTGTTAACTTTCTGACACAAATTTTGAAAGACATCATAGAACTCCCGGCTAATTGGTACTTTAATTTCTAAAATAGTAAAGCAAAGATATCACAGGGATATGACCCCCCAAGGAGAATAAAACTTGCTGATTATCTTTTGTACTCTTAGTAGTATGTTTGATATTTTATAAACCCGGCCATCTAATCCTGCAAAACCTTGTTAAGACATATTAAGTAGTTTGTTAAGGTCACATAGCCAGTAAGGGGTTATGCCTTGGGTCTGACTCCAAAATCAGTATTCTTTCATCTTAACCTTTACTTCTTTCCACCCAAGAAACAGCTTTGATAAAAATCAGGAGGCAACTGAATGCATTTAAAGTGAGTAGCTCCTATAAACATTGGGCACGGTAAGGTAAGCTACAACTCCTTGAGCAGAGTTAAATGACTCAACGCAAATACACTAGGAATGAGAACACTTACTCAGCTTTGACTGCAACTCTGCATTCATCTCTTCAAAGCTGTCAGCACCAGTCATGAAACTCTCATAGCATTTTATGGTGTAGTCCAAAAACAACTAATTGGGTTCAGTAGATTTAAAAACAAAATCATGATTCTCTGGTTAGTTTATCGCACTTTTCTAAGTGGAAATTTAAATTTGAATTAAAAAAAAGTCAAGAATACTAAGTAGTTATATGAACTCCTAAATGAGACACAAACCTAGGAAATAGCATTAATTACAATGCACAGATTTACTCCGTCCACTACTTCTAATGTGAGTAACGAGGATGAAAAGAACACTTACAGTTGGATAAAGGTGATATTTAGTAAACAGCAAAAGACCCATATCTTCAGAATTTTGAGAAGGTCAGACAAGGAAGCTTATTAATAAATATAATTCAACATAAAATGCACAAACTTAAGCATCTTTAAGGATAATCTGCCTTATGAAAAACTTAAATTGCTGACCATTTAAGTCCAATTAAACTGACAAGGTACAGTTGTGAAAACCAGAACGTAATTAATAAAGGCTATGGTTTACACTTTAACTTCAAGCTAAAAAAACGGCATGGTTAGTAGAGCTCTAAACAGTAGAATATTAGCACTCAACATTTATCCAAGAGAAAATAACACTAATTTGCAGGTACAAAGTGTTTTGGTCACTGAGGATGCGTACTTTGTGGGAGGCAAGAATGGCTGATCAGAATTTTCCTTAGCCTAGATGAAGTAAACATCCCTCAAGACAAACCAATTCCCTTTGCAATGATCCTCTGCTTACTAAGCAACCTTCTTATTACTTGGTTGATATGGAAGGGGTACCCTGAATAGGCAGTATGCTTTCCCTGTAACTGGAAAGATGTATCACTGATGGTAAATGAATTCATCTTCATTCTTCTTCAGATGTGAATTTAGTAAGAGTGAATCAGTTTCCTTAAGCTTGGTCAATTTTGATTTTGCAGATTAAAGTAAAAAACAAAGATGAATTTCTGGACCCACAAAGCTGAGGCTCAAAATCTGGTGGAGGTGGATACATTGATAACTCTTAAATTAAATTTAAAATTAATTTTTAATTTAAAATTAAATAAAAAACAGCACTTTATAGTTTCCAAAGTGCTTCTCTATATATTGTCATCTGAAATAACAGCTAAAATAGCAAGAATAATTTTTACTGGTTTAATTTTTAGGATGAATATCAAGAAATTTAATATTTAATAATTTACCAGGTGTTATAATTTTTGGGGGGTGAAAACTGAGGTACAAATAAATCTAGTCCAGTACACATATTGCAACAAGGGAGAATTCTCTCAAGAGGATCAAAGGCTTCACCAGCAAGGATCACTGATGAAGTTAAAGGGGCATGGTTATTTTTTGTTTAAAAAGAAGAAGAAGAAGAAAAAAAAAACAATAATACCATGCTAATCAGTTAATGCATCTTTGAACTATTTCCCAAGTAGTAATAAAAGATGGGGTTTTTTTCCTGACAAATGTTCCAAAGAGTGAAGATCAGAATTAAGATGCTCAGGGATCTGCATAGTAACTGGTATATGCTAGGGGACATTAATGTTTAATCTCAATATTATAAATTTATTCCTTGAAGTTGGTGTTTGCTCCATTTGGATATATAATTTGTGTATTTTAGGAAATAGGGTGGGTTTAGTTGCATAGTTTAGGCTCCAATAAAGTATGGGCTGGGAACCAATTTAGACCATCTATTTACTTCTATCTCAATCAATTTTCAAAGTGGGAACTCCAAGTGGCAATATGTCTAACTAAAACGGCCAAAACAAAACAAAAAATCCACATGCCATCTATTTTAAGACTCAGTCTTCTATCCTTCGTGTTGACAAAATATTTTATTAAAATAATGATGCCAGTATTGTTATTTTCACTCTAAAAGATAGGGAAGAAAAAGAATTACTACATCTATACATGTAATAGTAACATGATTTAATTCCAATTGCCTTGCCTTTTTTTACTTACTTAACATTTTCAAATTTCTGTGCCTTGTTAATTTTAGGAAATTACAATGTGATGCCAAGAGTAAATCCACTGACTAATATTTCAAAAAATCAATTTCAGAAGATTTTCATGAGCAAAAAAGACAAGTTCTACCAAAGAATATATTAATTTCAATAATGACACATTTAGTTAATAATATTAAGATAACTCTATGGTAATGTAAGGTACCTTATTATGCATAATTCCATCTTCAGTTTCTTCTCCCCAAGGCTGTCCATCATCAAATAAAGGTGAGTTTTCTTTCATGGCAGTATGTAACTATTTAGAACATAAACATTAATCAACATTAAATTGATTAAGTTTATGAAGAAAACACAGCAGCATTCATGTTTTGTCAAATTTGTTTTTAGTGTCATTTTCAGAAGCATTTATATTATTGCATGACTGAAAGTCTCTTGAAAGGTTATTCTTTTAAACCTTAAAATACAATTCTTTTGATTTTTTAGTAGCTGAATCCCTTAGGATTAAAAAAAAGAATCAGCTCCATATTTAGTTCTATTCTACAGAGAAAAAAATGATTATCATTTACACTATTTTTAACCCATTGAGAGCAAATACATACATTTTAATGCAACCCTGAGAACCCAAAACAGAACTACATTAAAGATGAACAAATAATATTTCTCTTCTATATGAACTCAATTTTGGTATTCAAATGTTATCCACTGACCCCTTCAGAATGTATAAATTTGAACTTTAGATTGAATTTTACAATATAAAGTCTTCAGAAATGTAAATGTTTAAGCTTGAAAGTGATAACAGGTAATGAATTACAGCAAAACATTCAGATGTTTATAATTAACAAGCTAAAGGAGAATGCCTTAAGGCTTTTAAGGAACAGAAATTCTATTTTGGAACACCCGTTTTTATAACTTGTTTTAAAAATAGAACCTTTCAAAAATAAAATTGTTAAATTTAAATGAAACTGCTATAAAATGTAAAGATATAAATGTATATTTAGATGAATACTAAGCTCTAAAAAAAGGACTACGCATTAGGTGTATAAGAGAACAACATGGTTTCTGCTGAAAATGTGTCATTAAATTTTCTTACCCTAGGACTTGCATATATAGGATTTCTGAGTGGGAATACTGTCTTCAGTCTGAAGTTGCCTGTCCTATCTGCTTCTTTCCTATTCCAAAGGCACTCATAATACTTTCTGTATATCTAGGGTGGATGTAGGCAAGCTCTATGAACTTACCCTTTACTTCTTCTTCCTTTAACAAGGCCTCAAGTGAAAATCAAACTTAATTAAGTCTGAAAGACATGTAGGGCAGAGCCCAAGATGAAGAACAGAATCTTCTGCCTTGTCAACATGGTAGATAAATATAGAGTTCATGTTGCTTTGTCAAAGATCCTTGTGAAAACTCTTGCTACTCTGCAAGGTTCAAGGAGAGCCTTACACAAGGACAAACGGATCCCCAAGAACTATAGGAAAGACTCTTACCATAGGAACTAAAAGTTCTTCAACTGAGAAGAAGGTAAGGTGAAAATAGTTTCAACCTGAAATTGTATAGAGATAACCAGAAATATGGATTTGAGTAATCATTTTTTTTTAGCTAAAGGTGGCTTTCCTAATATAATACCACTACTCAATATCCCTTCTTAATAAAAACTCCCAAACTGTGTATAGAGGAAATGCACCTCCACATAATAAAGCCAATATATGACAAGCCCACAGCTAACATTGTACTCAATGGTGAAAAGCTCAAAGCTGATACTTTAAGATCAGTGACAAGAAAGGGATGCCTACTGTTGCCATTTTTATTTAACAGAGTACTGGAAGTCCTAGCCAGGCAAGAAAAAGAAATAAAAGGCATCAGAATTGGAAAGGAAGAAGCAAAATTATCTCTATTTGTAGATGACATGGTTTTATATAGAGAAAATCTTAAAGACCCCTCAAAAAAACTGTTAGGTCTTATCAACAAATTCAGTCAAGTTCCAGGATATAAAATTAAAATACAAAAGCCAGTAGTTTTTCCCACCATCTTAAGCAAATCAAGATAAGGAGGGGATTTCAACCTATATAACACTTGGAGGCATCCCAAGACGTCCATCCCTGACAGAAGCCAAGCAGGCACTCCATACAGCAGCTCCTGGATCGTGTGGAAATGCTATCTCCCAACCACATAAAGATGACCTAAGCTGCTTAAGCAAACAAAGGTAAAGTGCTCTAATGACAATAGGGGTATTTGGTCTGAGGTGGTTACCGAATGTCCAAGGGTATCAGTGAGGAGAGACAAATTGAATGCATAAATGTTATACATAAAGTTCAATAATACTTAACTTGTAGGAATGAACTATGGCATTGGATTTCTACTCCTGTCTTGAAAATGGGTGGTACTGAATGTACCAGTACGTCTCTGAGTCAAAATCCATCTACCCAATGCCTGCCTACATTTAGTAAAGGGCTTGCTGATGCCCAAGAGAATGTCAGGGGACAGTGTTAGTTTTAAAAATTCTAGCACTAAGTGGGGCAGGAAACTCAGAAACTATAAAAGGAAGAGACTGCATTAGACTAGATAAAAATCTACATTTCTAAACAATAAAAATACAGCATATAAATCAAAAGGAAAAAGATGACAAAAATATTTGCAGCTTATCTATAAAAGCTTATTTCCACAATCAATTATTTTTGACATAAAAAGGTGCTCTTGCAAATAAACAAGAAAAAAGGCAAAAGACATGAATAGACAGTTATAATAACTGTGAAAAATATTCAGGCTTAAAAAATGCAGGTATGAAAAAATTACGTTTTTGCTTGTCATGTCAATTCTTAAAAACATTGATAAGCTTAATATATAAGGAGTTCAATACATAAAGGCTTAAATTAATAGGAGAAACAAATAATGAAAGAGAAAATCAGCCAAAAAAGTACACACCAGAAAGTTATAAGAAATAGCACTGATAATGATAAACCACACAAAAACATACTCACTTTAATAATACATTAAAGCAATTTACTCTTCCACCTCCCAAATGGGTAAAGATTTTAATACAAAAATGCTTAAAATGTAGGAAAATGGGTATTCTCAGACATGGTTGAGTTTTTTGTTTTTTTTTTTTAAGGCGGGAGGTAATTAGGTTTGTTTGTTTATTTATTTTAATGGAGGTACTGGGGATTGAACTCAGGACCTCAAGTATGCTAAGCATGCACTCTACCACTGAGCTATATCCTCCCCGCCCATGTTTGAAATTTTAACTGATGCACCTTTTCTGGAGGGAAATTTGTCAACATTTATCAGAAATTTAAAAAATACACATGATTTGCAAAGCAAGAATGCACTTTTAAAACTACATCTCAGGAAATGTTTTAAGTTGTTGTCTCTAAATTGTGGGATTATGAGTTTATGCTTTTCTGTATTTTCCAAACTTTTTGCAGTAAATATAGACTTTAAATAAACAAGAGAAGAAACCAAATGTTACAGGGGAAATTCCTACTGACTTATTGTTTTATTGTGGGTTTTGTTGTTTTCCTATGTATATGCTTAAAATGAGAAATCAAATATATTTAAAATGAGAAACCAAATACCTTGATGCAGTCTATTAGCCAAATCAAGGCTGCCACAATGTGAGGCCACGTATGAGGGGCCCCCACTGTATACATGGAGCTTTTGGATAATGCAAAAGGATACCTATGAAACATCAGAAAAAATAAGCTGGTATGTTAATCTTGTAAAAATAATGGCTAAATTAAGCAAAAAGTTACACACAAATAAATTCCACATATATGCCAACAATCTTGACTTGTTTAGAAGATATTTGTTGAGATTATCTCCTTAGTCATCTTAATCTCAAATGATTTAGTGTATTTTTTTGTTTCTTCTCTGCAGATTACTTTTTACATATATCCCCTACGCTGCAGAACTTGATTTATAACCAATATGCTGGCCTTCTCTCCTCAAAGATTGTTTGTTCCCTCAACTCCAGTGTACCCCAAACAAACCACAAGTATGTATTTCTCATCCTGAAATCTATTTCTTCCTCTGTGTTTATTACACACAGGCCTTTTTGGACTTTATCTCATCCCATTTTCACTAGGCCTTCAATCTTGTTCTGTTTCTATAAAATCTGTGGTATCCAGTCTGTCTTCTCCATTCCTCGGCACATCAGTAGTTGAGGGCTTCTATGATCTAGCATCTGTAGTTCAATGATAATCTCCAAATAGTTGTCTTTTCGCCTTTTCAATTCATCTTGCATATGCTGCCCACTGTGACCATCTTAAAATATATCTCTAACTCAAAATCTTTACACATTTATTCAGTTTTGTTCTCTATGTCCCAACAATCTTTCTAGGTTAATGAGAACTATAACATACAAACCCAAGATCTTTAAAGATTCTTGGAACCTCTTCTTCAAACTTGGTGTCAGGAAGTTCATACGAAGGGCATAGGAAGCCATAAAGAAAAGTGAAGATCTTCAGGAAGTCTTTAACAGAAGGAGCTTGTAGAGATTTCATGGATACACTATATGCATAACCATTTTCTGAAAGAAACTACAATAATTTTCATGAAACATCATTTTATAATACAAAAATTATTGGAAATACTTAAGAAAATTCTCACAATTTAGAATATTTAAAATTATAAAATACCTCACAGAGTTGTCGAATACATTGCTGAATGAATGCTTTGTCATTAAGTGGTCTTGGGTCCTTGATTTTTTCAGAAGTGGAAAATATACCAAATTGACTATTCCGAGATCCATGCCCACTAGTCCTGGAAACATATTTTTAAAAAGTCAGTCAAAAACGATTTCCTTCTGTGGTTAAACCTGTATTATTTTAAGGCGATTTTATATTTTAACATCAGCATCAAACATTAAAGTTCAATTCTTTAGTTTTTTAAACATAATTCTCTTATTCAAAACAGAGAAAAAAGAGCAAATAATTAAGAGTAAAGTATAAAATGAGGTAGGAAGAAAAATATGCTTCTGTGCTTTGCACATGTAACACATACATCGTCTTCTAAGAATGTGCATCTCGAGTCCACTAGATCTCCTGCACCAATCATTCTCCAGATCTATTCAGTAACCTAAGTTCTTTCAACATGTTATTTACCCCTCCATGATTGCGCTCTTATGCCACTGTCCTGGTCAATTAGCTAATTAGCTAATTTTCTCCCTGAGAATTTGCTCACTTGAGAACCACTTTTCTATTTGCTGCTATTATTTAATCTTCAATATTTTTTAACCATGAAAGGAATACCTATATAGACTCAGCTTTTATTCTACACAAAACTGCATGAATAGGCATCTTTTTAAAGTATAAGAGAATTTCCCAATCAAAATACTGTATCATTCAACTTATAGTTTAAGAGCATAGGGTCTAGAAACAGAGTCTGTGGTTAAAAACTCTGTCTCTGTCACTAGTGGTATGACCTTGGGTAAACTACTTAACTTTTCTGTGCTTCAATTTCCTCATCTGTAAAATGAAGGCAATATCCACTCACAGGGCTGTTTTGAGGATTGATTAAAAGAGATATAAAATAGCACTTGAAACAATATCTGACTTATAAAATGCTCAGCAAATGTTACATTTTACAATCATTATCATCATTATCTCTGAAGTTCAGCTCTGAGATGAAAGTTATATTACAAAAATGCCTTATTTTTTTTAATCAACTAAATGAATACCAGAAACAGTCTCACTTGGTTTCATGACAAAGACTTTTCATAAGATAGGGCAGAGTGTTGGTGGTTCAGTGGTAGAATTCTTGCATGCCATAAGGTAATAAATATGTCATCTCTAAATATTTTGAAAACAATTAAACATATTTGTCTTAAAACAAAGTTGTATTTTATTTTGGTGAGATAGAAGAACAGTTTATTTTCTCTATTTTGGAGTTAGACATTTCTTTAAAAATTAACTTTATTGAGGTAAAATTTGCTTAGAATAAAGTGTACCTGTTTGAAGTGCAGTTTGATGAGGTTTGACAATGTATATACCTGTGTAATCTCTACCATGACCAAGATATTAAACATTTCCATCATCTCAGAAGTCTTATAACCCTTAACAGTCAATTCTTACCCCTCTCTCCACCAGCCCAGGCAATCACTGATCTACTCGAGACAATGGTTATCAAAGTGTGATCTAGGGGATATGACAGTTCAAAACTATTTTCACAATAAAACCAAGCTGTTATTTGCCTCTTTCATTCTCATTCTCTCATGAGCGTACAGTGTAGTTTTCCAAGGCTGACCACATGATGTATGATATTGTGAGAGACTGAATACAGAAGCAGATATGAGAATCTAGCTATCTTCTATTACACTAGACATTAAAGAGATTTGCAAAAATGAAAATCAGTCTCACTCTTCTCACTGAAAAGTTTTGAGTTTTGTTTTTTAAAATTTTTAAAGAAATTTTTTAAATTAAAAAAAATGACAGCATGTTATTTATGTTAACATGTAATGGGCTGTTGTTATTTTAAATTGAACTAATATATATTAAAATTTTTTGTTTTACTTTCTAATATGGTTAATATCAATAGATATAGCCCACAAAATAAAAGCTCTTTGGGATCCTTAACATTTAAGAGTATAAAAAAAGTCTGTGACTAAAATATTGGACTACATGATGGTTCCTAATTTTAAAATGCTATGATCCCACAGTATCTGAAAGGTATGTATAGAATTTTCAATCAAGTATTCACCTGTAACAATGAAATAGTGGTCTGAATGTGTTGGTGTATCTTTCAGAATCAGCTAAAGCAGATATAACCATTTTAACCACTTAAAAGAGAGGAAAACTAGATTATAACTTTCTCTTGAAAGGGACCATGACATCTAATTTTTTGTACTTTGACAGCATCTAGCCCAATACATGGCTGTAAGAATCTTCATCAGAATTAATAAAAAATATCATTACCTTTTACCAAATGCAGAGACTTTTCTTTCAGATGTGGGTTTGTTTAAATTCAACTTTCCAAAGGTTGGTTTCTCTTTGCTTTAAGAAAAAGAAAAAACAAACTCTTTAAAATAAATGTAAAAATATTAGTTCAAGAAATTTTTGGAAATACATTGGAACCAACCCTTCTCCCCCATTACCTACAATAATTCAAAATCATGAAAAATTTTAGCAGCAATCATACATATTATAAATGGGATAGGCTTACAACATAGTATAAATTTCAACACTAAAATGTTAGGAAGAAAGTAGAAAAAAACCCGTATCTACATTGTAATTTTAATTATCTTAAATATGTGCACTTATAGATAACTCCGAAGGAAAAGAAAAGGTTTAAAAATAGATACTTTCAATCACAGAATGACAGCCACATGTAAAATTTTTTCTTTTGAGGACCACTCTTTATTACAATGCAGCTACAATTAAAAACACATATTATAACAATTACAGACCAAAAACATTGACAAAGGCAGCCTTTTAGCTTCTAACACAATTCCAGGCAGAAATCTTTTTTTTTCTTTTTAACATTTTTTATTGATTTATAATCATTTTACAATGTGGAGGCAGAAATCTTTTGGTGTTGTAATATGTGACAGTACAAAAAAAAATTTCGCCGGTTTCACAAGAAAATATGTATAAATGTTTCAAATTTCTAAGAGTAGTAGAGGCTCATTCTGCGTAAACCTAAGTAATTTAAGAACAGTAAGTAAGTAACCTGTACCGTGATCACAGAGAACAATTGCTACAACTCACATGGGTTACAAATTGCCTTCTCTTAATTGGAAGAAAACTACTCACAGGGAAAAGACCAGCTTATGATAGCAAGTTCTTTTGGACACCTTTTTTTCCCCCCAGTGAATCTTGGAAAAAGCGTGAAGTAGTGTTCTGTTGGCTGCTACTAAATTGCAGCTAATTGTCCGAGCAAATGATACCTGATCGAGAACTTGGCTAGTTGGATACACCTCAGTAAACTGCATGTTACTGCACAGGACCTGCTCAAGCAAGCAACTCTAAAAGAGGAAAATAAGAATGAAAGAGTGCTGAAGGGGAATTAGTAGTCCTTTAAGCATTGCCTAACAAAGGACGCGGTTTTGTAAGGAACAGAAAAGATAAAACACAACACTTGGTAACACGTCCACTTTTAGCCTTAACTGACTCCAAATTAGGTACAGCTGAGAACAGATACGATTCATCACATCACTCACACTACATCTTCGTAGTAACCACCTTTACACATTTCTTCCTCAAAGACATCAAGGCATGAGGTACTTACGTTTGAGGGGTATGGAGTCCTTGTTTATTTAAGTCCTGGGATCTTAATTCCTGCATAGAGAGGCGGCCAGCACCACCGGTGGAAACTGAGCTGCGTTTCATGCTTATGACCTGCATTCATGAATTTGGAATTAAGAAAGTCTTTCCAGACATGGATGGTACATGAAGCACCAACTATTAACTTTATCCTCAAACAGAAAGGTAGCCAAGTTTCATTGTTTCTTCAAGATAATCTTTCCCAAGCTATCTTTACTTGCTCATGTAAGGTGAAGTCCTCATTTTCAAGAATTATCTATTTAACTGCATTAAAAAATATTCAACACACTTAAACGCCATGTACAAGCAAATGTGCAAAGCTATGCAAACAGTACAAAGATGAATAAGGCATGATTCCTTCCTTCACAGGGGATTCATTGTAGTTGAAACTCTAACTCAGGCCACACCATTGCTGTTGGCTGTGCCTATTTCAATGGGAAGTCAGAGGCTACCTGACAAGACCTACCTCAGTTGTTTCCTTTTCTGTGGTCTCAGAACAAAGCTATTCTGTTTTCTTTTCCCAATGTCAATCGTTCTTGCTCTGTCCTTAACCTACCGTTTCCCATTTATATTCTTCAATTATTGCCCCTCTTGCTTCAATTTCCCTTTCACCAATGATAAATCATCTGGTCTACAAACTGCTTCCATTTTCTGAGACCACATTCTCATCTCATTCCCTCCCCATCTACTGAAACCATTGCCTTCTGGGATACTCATGACTGACAAATCTTTTTTGATCCTAGCTCATCTCTGAGGCAGTAGACACTATATACTTAGCCATTTTCTGCTCCTGCCCTGCCTTCCTGGAAACTGGACACCTGTGGGTATCCTTTTTTCTCTAGGCTCGCCTTTGTCTTTTAAATTGATTACACCTTTGCCTTCTTTGTTTGGCCACCTATTTCTTCTACAGTATATGCTTCTGTATCTATTATACTTTTTCACTCTCATCTATATGTTCACTCCCAATCTCCACTTAAAATGTACTGTTACAATTTGAGAAGATTTCTAAATGTACTCGGTACACGGCCACCAGAATGTTACCACCTGTTATGTGAAACGCCACACACAAACGGTTCCTCGTCTTGTATTTCCTCTCCCCGCTCCCACCCATTCCTCCAAGCCCTCTTCTCCCCATCAGTGCCCCCTTGGCCCTCACCTTCTTCCTTGGGAAATCACTGCTGTTAGAAATATACTGGAATCCGGGAAACTAGCGGCTCGCCACAGATTCGGCCTGTTGACTGGTTATAACAGCAAAAAACACCAAAACGTCGTCACTCTAGGCCGCTAAATTCAACTTGCTGGCGCCATGACATTCTCCCTCCAGACGAGTACCATCGGAACAAAAATTAGCCAAAAGTCATTAGTCAACTTTCTTCCAGCTTCTTGACGCGACCCAGGAGCCGAATTTCTGTAAACCGTGCAACTGCCCGCCAGGCAGAAGCGCGGCCGCCAAAACACAAACCCCTTCCTCCACCCGCCGGCGCCCTTCGAATTTTAAATTCTCCGCCGGCGTTGACGTCATCACGCCGACGTGGGCGCGCATGCGCAGCTCTTACGCGCCGCTCTTCGTCGCCCGAACGGTGCGTGCTGGTCGTGCCCCGCCGCCTCACGGGGCGCACTGGTGTCTCCTGTCAGCTGTAAGCGTCCCCTATGAAGTCTGGTCCGACCCTAAAATTTAGCTGGGGACACCCGAGCGTTCTAGGACCCTGAGTAGCAAGCAGAGCGTTCCAAGCCTCTCTGGAAACGCTTTTTCCGTACAGCAACATGGCCGCTCCCATAGCTCTTAGAAAAGGAGAAAATTTTCCCCCCTTTGCTCTGAGGGGAGGGTCTTTCATGACCACTGTTTAGCTGGGTGCTGTTTCATGATGCGAATCTGGGAAGACGGCGTGCCCTTTTCTGACAGGGGAAGCGGCGAGGTGGGACTCGCCGGTGACTGCACTGTGCGCGTAGTCGGCTCCGAGGGTGGCGGCGCTGAGGCCGCCGCCAGTGTTCGGGCTCAGAATTTGCTCTGTGGGTTCCGCGGTCCTCTGGTGGTGGCCTGTGAGAAGCTGGAGGCATCCAGTGTGAAGCAGAGAAGTCGGAGAGAGAAGTGCAGTAAGCACAGTACATTACTTTGGTAAAAAAGGACATCCCCGCTTCCCTGCGTTTGAACTCAGAGGCAAACACAACCCCAAACCTGAAGAGTGGTGGGGTGGGAGGAGAGCTCAGAGCCGCAGTAACGAGTTTTAACTTTGGGCACGCCACCTTTCCTGTCTGAGTTTCACTATTGTCTACATTTCTAGCTCTCACTCGCCATTTCAGGACCTCGTCACCACAAGTGATGACTCTAAAGGGAGGACCAATAACAGAATTTCCACTGCCAATAAGTAGCATTTACTTGAGCTATTGCTTGGTATCAGACGCTGTGCACAAAACTTCATGTCGGTTATCTCCTTTAATTCTCTAAACTGCCTTCTGCGATGTCCTAAAAAATGATGACATTGAGGCTCAGTGAAATAAAATAACTTGTTCATCGTCATACTGCTCATACATGAAGTTAGAAGTTTGAATCTAAATGCATCTATTAGTCACGGTGCTGTTAACCACTTAATGTATTTTTTATTCTCTTCCCCCTCTTAAGTCCTCCACTACAGTAGATTTAATAAGCAATATCCACAATTAAAAATCATCTTTTAAGAAAAGGTAAGGAAGTTCTGAGAAATCTAATTGTCATAGGAGGAGTGCTCAGAACCAACTGCAAATCTGTACTCTTAACCTTGCAATTTTGCTTGAGGTTAGTGCTTCTGATGTGATGTTGAAATTGCATTTTGCCCTGCTTTTGCCCTTTTTGCACTCCGTTGATAGCAGTGATTAAATAGTGCAGTGATACTGGAGAATGGCAAATGTAGTTTGGAAAAATAAGGGCTGACTTGCTAACAACTCTAGAATTTTGTTACCTTCTCTAGATTTATCTCATTAGAAGGGTGAATTCTCACGGGTAATTCTTTGACAAGACGCTTGCACATTCTAAGGATTCAGTGCCTTCCTGACTTGGAGGATGTAGACTAGTGGCTAGATCCAAGTTCCAAGCAGGAGGTTGTGTATCCTGTATATCCTCCCGGAAGATAGGAGGGTCTAATTGGGATTCCAGAAATAAGATCAGGTTTGGTTAAGCTGGCTGAACATTTTGAATTATCAACCCTGAAATTAAAAGTTTATATTAAAACACTGCAATTTTAGTCCTGCTTTATATATGAACATCATAAAATTTAAATTCTATGTACATGTCAAGTTTATATACCTGCACATCAGATCTACTTGTGTGTATGAAGTATATTTTTATTGAAAAACAGGACATTTAAGGACTTAAATGGGTTCAATCCCCAGTACCTGTATCAAAGAAAAACCAAGAACTTCAAAACAAAACAAAACAAAACAAGAAGTTATTCAGGAGAGTTGGGTTTTACTTCTAACGTCTAATTCTCAGAGTGTTTTGTTTTCGTTTTTCTTAATTTTACTTACTTTTTTTTTATTCTAAGGAAGAGAATGTCTGTGGTGCACCAGCTGTCACCAGGATGGTTACTGGATCATCTTTCTTTCATTAACAAGATAAACTATGAACTTCATCAGCCTTATTACAGTAAAAATGAGCCTATTTCTTCTGTTCACCTTGATTCTCTTCGCATGGATTCTGTGTCCTCTCTTGGAGCCTCTGCTACATTTAGTGCTTCTACTACTAAGCCAGAGGATGATGATGGAGGAAACTTTGAAATGTTCATTCAAAGATATGTTTTTCGATCTGAACTGTTTAATGTCACCAAACCTTATATAACTTCTGTTATTCACAAAGAATGCGAACAAAGTAATGAAAAGGAAGATCTAGTAAATGATGTTAAAAAAGAAATCTCCATTTCTGTTACTGGGAAGGTAATGTTTTAAGAAATTTTAATTTTTCTACAGGAAACACAAATTTATTATTCCGGCATCTCAAATATCTTGTGATTTACTAAGTATAAAGAATAATCAATAAAACACAATAAGCCTTTAGCATGCCCAGAATAATTTTTAACTTTTTGCTGACGTCTACCATGCATAGAAGACCAAAGTTGCATATTTTAAAAGTAAGCAAAATTGATTCAAAAGTGAATGCTCTGTAAATTAAGCTAACAAACAAAACTAAACAAAAAAAAAAACCTCTTTCTGCCTAGGTTTCTTTATTAATTGCATGTTTTTGTATCTCTTTTTTGCTCAAAAACATGTCTCTTTATTTGCAAAAGTCTAAAGCAGAATATAGATTTTGGGAGAATTTTAGAGACCTACCCTTTGGGGATAAGCTTATACAATAAATGTTTGGAAGAATGGTGATATTTTTCAAAGGTAAAAAAGTAGAAAGCTTCTCTGGAAAATGTATTCTTGAAGTATATATATTTGTATACACACTGGTGCATTGAAGTTTTGAGAATGCCATATAGGATCAAATTAATTATGCTTTAGTACTTTTCTGCCTTTGAAGAGTTCAGAGGTGATTATACAAAGTCCATTTCAGATAGATTATAATAATATTTTCTTTGTTAGAGAAATTACATTCATTATTCACCCAATAAATGTTGGTATCTTTCTATGTGCTGTTGTATGTAGAGTGATGAGGCAAGATGATTACAGTCTCTGCCCTCTTGGATCTTAGACTGATTTCAACCTCAACAATTAATTATTATCTCTTAAAGAATGATATACACAATATGGAAAATGTGATAAAGATAAAGAAAAAAGAAATACTAGTATATTTCAAAATATCAATATAATGATAGATGGCAACTTAATTTTCTCCTTGTAACTTACTCTTTAGAAACGGAAAAGATGTGTTGTTTTCAATCAAGGTGAATTGGATGCTATGGAATACCATACAAAGGTAAGGTGTAAAATGTTCATTGATGACATTGGAAGGTTAATGCAAACTAGTATAAATAAATGGACAGTGTAAATAAGGATGTTCTTAAAAATCAAGCTGTCATTTTAATCAAGGTTAGAGTAACAGTGGAGTGATTTACTGCTACTTTTATAGTAATGAGCAATTTAAACCAATTTTTATTAAAACCTCATATACACCTTATTTATATATTTAGCATAAGCGAAGTTAAGCTATATTGGTTAAGTCTAGAAATTTTATAAGTTATAAAAGCCTATTGTCTGTAGGTAAAACAACATATTAGGATAGTCGCAGAAGTAAGTATGAATAATGTGAAGAATGTTATTTCTGAGCTCAGAGGTTTATATTTCATTGTCTTTCATACTTAATCTTTAATTGCTGACATTTCGGTATAGTATGCATGTGTCATTTTCCATACGCATGTGTGTATCTGCAGGATAAATTTTGAGAACTCAGAAAGTGCTGGGTCAGAGGGTTTGAACATTTTGATAGATACAGACAAATTGCTACTATAGAGAGTGCCTCATCTTATTAGCACACTGGAAATGTATAATTTTGCCTGTTTTCCCACATCCTTACTGTCACAATATATTGTTTTTGATCTTTGTCAATCTAATAGTTGAAAATAGTATTTTAGTATGGATTGAATTTGCATTTATTATGAATATAGTTAAGCATTTTTATGTATGTTTGAAATTCATTTATATTTCTCTTATGTGAACTGTTTCCTTTACACACTTAAAAAAATTGGTTTGTTCTTTTTCTCACTGATTTATAGGCACTCTATATATTAGAGAAATTAGGTTTGTCCATCATATAAACTAACAATATTGTGCTTGCTATGGCAGCACATATACTAAATTATGTATTTTTCCCAATTTGTCCTTTTAATTATAATTATGATTTTTTGTTTTTGTTTTCGCCATGCAGACAATATTATATTTTTATTTAGTTGAATTTTTTTTAATGATTTCTGAATTTTTGAATAATAATTAGAGAAGTATTCCTTCTTCAAGGCTTTAAAATAATTTCCCATGTTTTCTTCTGCAGCATTTATGGTTTTATTTCAGATTTATATCTTTGATCCATTTAGATTTTATTCTGGTAAAAAGTGTGAGGTATGGAGCCAATTTTGTTTTTTATCCAGATGACTACCTATATGTCCCACCATTATTCATGCAGTTTTTCCCTGCTGATTTGAGATGTTAGCTGTACTAAATTCACATAAGTATTTGAGTTTATTTCTGGATTTTAAATCTTATTTAATTGTTTGTCTTACTATTTATTTGCCAGCCTCTTTTGAGATTTTATAATATGAGTATGTTTTAATATCTGGTAGTACTTATCCTCCCCTCTCCTCCTCCCTGGGCCATTTTCTCATTGCTCCTTTTTACAGAATTTTCCTGGCCTGTTTGCTTATTTTCCCATTGGAATTTTAGGATCAATTTTAAAGTCTGATTAGAAAAACCAACCTACTGCAATTTTTATGTCATCAAATTAAATTTATAAATTTAATTAGGGTAGTATTAATATCTTTAAGATGTTGATGACTCTGCTCCAAAACATAAATGTTTCTTTTTTATCTGTTTAAGTTTCTGTTGTCATTCTGTAAAATATTCTTTATAAAAGTCTTGCATTAATTTTTAAAAACTGAATGTTTTGATTTTACAGGTAATAGCTATAACTCTTAAAAATATTAATTGTTTTACTTACACCTCTTTAATTATTCTATCTCTAACTTATTTCTCTTCTTTAATTGTATAGGCTTGAAAATATGATACAATATTAAGTAATATTTGTGAGAGTATCTATCCTTGTTCCTAACTTAGTGGAGATGATTTCCTCTCCACTGGGTTTCAGGCTGAGTTGGAAATAGCATGTTAAAGAACTTAACATCTATTCTTATTTTTCATTATTATCAAATTGGTTATAGAATTTTATTAAAAGTTTTTTTAACCACCTATGGAGATTGAATGGGATGATTTTTCTCCTAATATTTTCCTTTGATTTTTACTCGTATATGACCACCCTTGCATTTGTAGTATATATTCCAAATGACTGTGATACATTATTTTTTAAATGTTCTGCTGGATTTTATTTGCTAATATTTTATTTGGGACAGTGATAAGTGAGATTGGTCTGATATACTTAATTTTTGCGTTTTATAAATAGTTATATACAGATATTTACATATATCAGTGTTGGAAGTGGGAAGTTTTTTTTCTCCCCAATTGTCTGGAGTAATCTGTTCTTCAGAAGTTTGGTAGACTTCTCCTTTGCTTTGCAACCATCTCAGTGTATTGCTTTTTGTGGGGATACTTTCACAGCCTTTCCTTTTTCTTCTTTGGAAATCAACTTTAGATTAAAAAAACTCTTGTAGGTCAGTCTTGGTAAATTACATTATCTGAGAATGTTATCCATTTCATCTCATTTCTCAAATTTATTTGTGGTTGTTTTGCCTTCACTATTTATGTTGTATATTTGCTCTTGAGATAGATTAGCTAATAGTTTTTGTAAATTTGTTAGTAATTTTTGAAATTAAGTTAATTTAAAAATTTGTAACATTTCTGCTTTAATTCATATTAATTTATTCCTTCTGTTTATTTTTTGTCTTTTTGAGTTATCTTAATTCATTTCTTTTTTTTAATTCTTTTTTTTATTGATGGAAATATTCAATGTTATGATTTTTCTCTCTGAGCACTGCAGCATCCCATAGATTCTAATATGTTGTGTTATAATTGTCATGATGTGAAATTTCAATGAAATATCATGGTTTTCTAGAGATTTCCTTAAGAGTTGTTTGTAATAAAGTTTTAAATTTCCATGTTGGAGTGGTGTTTTTTGGATTGATGGTTAATGTTATATTTATGTCCATAAAAAATGCCAGTTTCCTTTCCAGAGTGGCTGTACTTTGTTGCATTTCCTCCCAGCAAAGTATGAGAGTTTCATTTGCTTCATATCCTCACTAGCATTGATTTCATCAGATTATTGATTTTAGGAATAATAGTAAGTATACAGTGGTATCTTACTGAGGTTTTAATTTGCATTTCCCTGATAACTAATAATGTTGAGAATCTTTTCATTTGCTATTTGACACCTACATACATTCTTTGTTGAAGTTTCTATAGGATCAGTGTTTTTTCGTCCTTGACCATTGGATGTAATTCACCAGTGAAATTATCTAGGCCTGGAAGTTCCTTTTGGGGAAGGATTTTAGTAATGGTATCAGGTTCTTTACTAGATAACAGGGATTTTGAGATTTTCAGCTTCTGCTTATATCAATTTTGGCAAATTATGTGTTCCAAGAAATTTGTCCATTTCATCCAGCTTGTCAGATTTATTGGCATGAAGTTGTTCATAGTATTCTCTTATCCTGCTTTTGATGTCTATAGGACTTTTGATGATAAGTGATAATCTTTTTCATTCCTGATGTTGGTGATTTGTGTTCTTTCTTTTTCTAGCTAGGGGCTTATTATTTTATTGTTTTTTTTTTTCACCCCAAAGAACCAGGGTTTTTTTTTCATTGTGGCAAAATATGCATAACATAAAATTTACCATTTTAACCACTCTTTGGTGTACAATTCAGTGGCAGTGGGTACATTCATATTGTTTGGTGACCATCACCATTATTTATCTCCAGAATAAGTTTGTCATCCCAAACTGAAATTCTACCATTAAACAATAACTTCCCATTTCCCCTTCCCTGTAACTAAATGCCACATTTTATTTATCTGTTCATTTGTTCATGGACATTTGGGATGTTTCCACCTTTTCACTATTGTGAGTAATACTGCTATAAATATGAGTATACAAGTAGCAGTTCCAGTCCCCACTTTCAGTTTTTTTAAGTATAATTACAAGTATAATTACGGAATCATATGATATTCTATTTCTAATTTTTTGAGGAACTGCCATATTGTCTTCCACAGTGGTTGTGCTATTTTACATTCCCACCAGTAATGCATAAGGGTTTCAGTTTCTGCATATCCGTGTCAGCCCTTGTTATTTTCTGTTTTTGTTTTGTTTTTTTAAATAGCCATCCGAAAGGGTGTGAGTGCTTTCAGTATGCATTTTTCTGATGATTTTGTGATGTTGAGCGTATTTTTATATGCTATTGGCCATTTGAAGAAATGTCTGCTCATGTCCTTGGCTCATTTTTAAATTGGGTTTTTGTTGTTGTTGTTGAGTTTTAGCAGTTCTTTATATATTCTGGATATCAGTCCCTTATCAGACACATGAGTTGATATCAAGTATATTCAAAGAACCAGCTTTTAACTTAGTTACTTTTCTTTACTGTCTGTTTTCTATTTTGTTGATATCTATTCTCTATTATTTTCTTCCTTTTGGTTTACTTTGCTCTTTTTCTGACTTCTTAAAGTGGAACCTTAAACCAGTGAGTTTAGATATTTTTTGTTTCCTAATATAAGCCTTAAAGCTGTAAGTTTCACTTGAATCACTGCTTTAATTACATTCCACATATTTTGCATTTTCACTTTCATGCACTTCAAAATATTTTCTAATTTCCCTTGTGATTTCATCTTTGACCTGTATGAATTATTTATAAGTCTGATGTTTCATTCCCAGACATTTGAGGTTTATCTCGATATCTTCTTGTTACTGATTTCTAACTTAAATCCACTGGGGTGTAAGCATATACTCTGATAATTTCAGTCCCTTTATATTTATTGGGCCTTGTTTTATGGTCAACTGTATGAATTATCTTTGTGACTGTATTGTGTGCTATTTTAAATATATTTTTGTATATTTTGTATTCTATTGTTGGGTGCAGTGCTCTGTGAATGAGAGATTAACTTGATTGATAGTTTTGTTCAGAAAGAACTTCCATGTCTTTAAAGGCTTTTGGTTTGTAGATTCTTTTAGGTGAGTTTAGAATGATATTTTTTAGTTTAAGGCTGATTATTCCTTTTTACTGGCATAAGATCTGTGATCTACCCAACACCCCTGTCAAGAGCTGTGATGGGTCTGAGATTCTACCCTATTTGGAAGCTAGCAAGGTAGCAAGTTTAGACCTAAGATTTTATTAAAATAAGGAGCTTATTGCTCCCTGTATAGCAGGAAGTATATGCTTTTTGTTCATAGACTTCCCTTGAACTCCAAGTTGCATGGGGACAATGCCCAGAAGTCTTGTTGGATGCTCTGCATGCAGTAGATTTGATTCACAGCTAAAGAACCCCAAGGTTAGGGAACCAAATTTTTAAAATGGGTTGCAGACAAACCTGTCCAATCTTTTGTCCCAAAGGGAGCCTTTACTAACCTGGACAGCAAGCAGATCTGCCCTCTGGCTTGGAGGGAGACACAATCTCCATTTTCCATGCTGTATAAGTAACCTTGTGTTGGAGGAACTGATAGAGAGGATGTGACCAGTGGTTAACCCAGACAGTCGAAGACTCCTCACCTCTCCCCTATCCTTGGGGTGTATATGCTGCCCACTGTTCCCACAGTGGGAGCTGCTTTCAAGGACATAGCCTTGAGAGAGTAAGCGGTTGTTGAAACCATCTGGACTATGTATGTGACTGAACCCAGTTAAGGCTTCTATATAAACTTTTAAGATGCTGGGGGACAGGTACAGAGATCTTTTTATCTTGCAGCCTGGTATGTACGTTCCCTTGTTATTAAACCTGCCATCTACCTATCTAGAGTGGCCTGCCTCTTTCTTATGGTCTCTCCTTGTCCTCTGTTTCCAGGGGCTGGTTTCAGATTTCAGCCATGAGGCTTCCAAGGTTGCAAACCAACACCTTGAAAATTTATTCGGGAAGGAAAGCTGTCAGTGCCTCTGCTCACACGGAGAGACCCATGGTGAATTGTCTTCCAGTTGTCCTGTAAATCATGAGGTGTTCAGTCTGAGTCTTGGCTCTATAAAAGCTCCGGATACTTTCTTTTAGTCCTTTTGGGTGATCCTTTTCCTGGCCATGGGTAGTTCTTTCACACACTTGCACTGACCAGTATTTATAGGAATTTCTCCAGTGTGGCTGCCTGAAGATGTACCGAGTTCTCTCTCTGTACAGTTCTTTCCTCTCTGGTACTCTCCCATGAACTCTACCTGTTTCGGCACCCCCATATCCTCAGCTCTGTCTGGATTTCTTCTAGACTGTGCTCAGATTCTTCCTTCCTTTGGCCTGGAAACTCTCCAGGCAGTTAGCTGGGGCAGTCATAGGGCTCACAAATGATTTCTTTCACTCTCCTCTGTTGCTTGGTGTCCAGTTTCTTAAAAGCTGTTGTACCTGTTACTCCATCTTGGTCAGAAGTGGAAGTCTCTGTCTTCTTTGAACATTATCAGCAATTTGTAATACTCCTTGATGTAGTTTTCCCATCCTCTGCCTCCTCCTCCATTTGTTGATCTTCTTGGATCTGTGAATTCATAGTCTTCAGCAAATTTGGAAATTTTTGGCCGTTGTCTCCTCAAATATTTTTTCTGTCCCTTTCATTTTGGACACTTTTATTGCATTGTCTTCAACTGTATTTAATCTCTTCTCCTTTAGTAATCTGCTGTTAATCCAGTGTAGTGTATTTTTAATTTCTTCATTATAGTCTTTCTCTCTAGACACTCAGTTTGGTCTTTTCTTATCGTTTCCTTATCTCTTCTTAACAGGCTCATTTTTCTTTACATTTCTGGACATATGAATATGGTTATAATAAATGCCTTAATGTCCCTTTCTGCTTTTTCCCCCCTAATCTTTAGAAATGGGCTGCACGAGTCTGGTGTAAGCTCTGGGGATTGCCCTCTCTGGTCGTTTTTTCTGGTTCTTTCCCTGACCTTGGGTATTTCTGTATGTGTATTTCAGTACACCTCTGTGTGCTGATCACTACTCACCTGGAGCCTTGACCCTCTGTAGCTCTCAAGAGCTCTCTCCCTGTTCAGCTCTCTCCTCTCTGGTATCATCCCCTACTAACTCTACCTGCCTTGGCCTTTCCAGACTCCCAGCTCTATCTCCTTAACTCAGAGAGACTGTTGGATTCTGAACTGGTCTCCTTCCTGTACTGCTAACCAGAAACTTTCTCAAGGGAAGTAAGCTGGAGCAGTTGGTTTCTCCTTTTTTAGGGACCACTGTTCTGTACTGCTTGACATCCATCCAAAGTCTGAAAGCCTTTTTTTTTTAATAATTAAAAAAAAAAGTAATTTCAGATGAAAAGTACTCCATTTTGTCCAGAAACAGAACTTGGCTTTTAATTTTATAATTATTGTAGTTGTATTATTGTAAAACTTTGTTTATATATTCATTTTATAGGGTTAATTTTTTCTTTTTTTATAATTCAAGCTGTATTTTATAAAATCAAAGGTACCCTTATTTTAAAATTAAATTACTAGAAAAATACAAGATTAAATGTAATTTAAACTTAATTCTTTTTATGGATCAGAAATTCTTCTTTCTTCTAGAAACATTACCAGATTCATCTTATTCATTTTAAAGGATATGTTTTCTTATATTTATTGTTTGGTTATTTAATCTTTAGTATGTTTGTGAGGTTTGTTTCATTACAGTTAGGAAACAGCAGTTTAAAGGTATACTCATACTTTCTAACTTTTTATTATAGTATAAAATTACTTTACTGTAAGCATTAAGAATGTTGATTTCAGTCCATAAGTTCAGATATTCAAAACATAGTAGGAACTTTATTATTTAGAAAATTGTTTTAATGGCAGTAACATTCTAATGTACTTTAAAAAATTCTCTTACAGATCAGGGGGCTAATTTTGGATGGATCCTCACAGTTAATCCAAGAAGGTTTCAAAAGTGGCTTTCTTCATCCACTTTCTGAAAAACAGGACAAGTGTAGTGAGCCCGTTAAATTACCACTTGATACCTGCAGTTTGTCAGAATTATGTGAAATGGCAAAGCGTTTGCCTTCTCTGAATGAATTGGAACTTCAGACATTACAATTGACAGAAGATGATATATCTGTTACAGAGCAGGATTTATTTTCACGGGTTGTTGAGAACAACTCTAGCTTTACAAAAATGATGACTTTAATGGGACAGAAATACCTGCTGCCACCAAAAAGCAGTTTTCTTTTGTCTGACATTTCTTGTATGCAGCCGCTTCTGAACTGTAAGTAATTATTATGTTTCTCATTAGAAAAAGATAATTTTTCTCTGGTCTTAAAAGTCAAGAGCAAGTCTGAATGTTGAATGACCATCAACATTTATGGTAGGGTAAACACTTAATTTTCTCAGTGTATTTTTTTCTTTTAAATTCAGTTTCAAAGTGCTGAATTTTGCTTAAAATTAAAAAAAAATTCTTATTAGAAACAAAAGGTCAAAAACTTAACTAGTCCTCGAAAGAGTAAACATAGTTACTGCTCTATACTTAGAAATTCAGGATACAATTGGATTTGAGTGAGTAACTTTATTTAACTTTTATTCATAGCAAAGTAGAAATGTTTCAAATATGAATGTTAATTCCCAAACCATTCCTAGGCTTTTAGGTTACATTTTAAGCTACTGTTCAGGTTTATTATCTAAAATTTCTTAAAATATTTTCCTGTATAAAGTTAAAAATTTAGATATTGAAGTCCAGAGTCATGTACACCTGAATTTGAATTTACCTTCTGAAGCTTAACTGTGAATCCTGGGCACTTCACAAACTGAACCACAATTTCCTAATCTATAAAATGTATGTGATAACACCTATTTAAGAGGGTAATTTTGAGGTTTAGATTAGATAATCTGTACTAAGGAGCATACTTCAGTGATTTATATGTTTCTAATTATGTCTATGATTACTAAGAGATGAGGTAGATAAGCGGTTTATTGATCAAGTTGGATTTAATCTGTTATTTATTGTTATTTGGACATTTTATAGCAAAACTTTAAGTTACTAAAGTAACAGCTTATTATTGAAAAGCTGCTTCTAATTACTATCAAGCCACCTTACACAAGAGTGGTTATTCATGTCATAATGTCATAAATTCTTTAGGGTAAATAACAAGAGAACAAATTAATATGGAAATCATGCTATATTTGAACATTTTTTCCCATTCTTTTTGTTCTTTATTACTCTCATACTTAAAAAACTGTTACTTCCTTGTTTTAATTTGCATTTTTTTTGATTACTTATGAGATTGTACATTTACAGAAATATACCTTTGCTTATAAAGGGAAAAAGGATAGCTCTTCCTTATAGTAAAATTCCAATGAATAAATGTGGGTAGAATGATGTACCTAGAAAATTTCAATTTGGCATACTCTATAGTATTTGGGTTTCAAAATAGTGGCTGAAAAGATGAGATGCAGGATATTTGCACAGTCTTAAATTATTGCCTCAGAATATACTTGTTAATTAGGAAGGTAAAACTGGAGAAATCTGGCTGACAACACTTTAACCAAGTGATCAAAAGTAGTATTACCAATAATGAGACATTTTGACATCATATATTTCCTGATGATATTGTTCTGACAAGGGCATGGCATTACTTTGGTGGTACTCTCTCCAAAAATAAATAACCTAAATTTAATCACAAGGAAATATCAAGCATAAACTGAGGGACATTCTATAAAATAACTAGCCACTAGTCTTCAAAAGTGCCAAGGTCATAAAAGACAAATGACTGAGGAACTTTCACAGATTGGGGGAAATTTCATCATTTAATTGATATTTCATCCAAATATCAATTAAAAGGCTAAAGTTTTATTTCATATAAAAAGTTAAAAAAAAATAAAGCAAAAAACCCCACCACCCTTTTTAGGTTTGAAAGTAACATATTAATATGGCTGCCAAGACTTATAGGACATCTACAAATCATTAATGTCTAGCTAAGTGAGTTATAGGTATTTTTAGTAAGTCTCTGCAAAAATAGCAATAGGTGAAATTATATTGAAATCTTAGAGGCACTGAAATATAAGAGAAGTCTCTTAATTTTTTTAGATAAATTATTCTAATTGAACAGAAGCTTTTGTTGCATTCCTTTATATTTGTGAATGTAATGAATGTACTTCAGTGTTGAAGAATGTGTTTGGTTTTTAAAGTGATACATATAGAAGATATTTTCTGAAATTGTGTTTTTGCTTTCAGGTAGGAAAACATATGATGTAATTGTGATAGATCCACCATGGCAGAACAAGTCAGTTAAAAGAAGTAACAGGTAAGTGTCAATAATTCATCCACTAGATATGCTTTCTCAAAGCCATTGTCCTTTGTACATTCTACTTACATATGTTAAAAGTACTACTTTATGATATAGGTTGTTTGAAACTACTAAAACACTTTAGTTTAAAGTTTTTAATTCCCTTAACTAGATAATTCTTTTGAACTAGAACTATATATAGGTGTAAGAATGTTAAAGGTAATATATTTACTAATGACTAGGGTTACTGACTGAACTAGTTCAGGGATGTTTCTGTAACACGAAAGGGCAACATTTTAGCCTTCTTTGATATCAAATTCTAAAGTTTAGAAATATGTGTCTAAATACAATATTCCTTAATAATCTGCAGTGAATAAATTTGTCTAATTCATTCTTAAATGTGTTTTAGTTTTTGCCACCTCTTTTGTTTATGTCACCATTTAGAGTAAGTTCGATTAGTTACCAAGATTTCCATTTTTCAAAAAATTGAAGTATAGCCGGTTTACAATGTGTTAATTTTTGTTGTACAGCATGGTGATTCAGTTATACACGTATATGTATTTATTCCTATTCATATTCTTTTTTATTATAGGCTATTACAAGATATTGAATATAGTTCCCTATGCTATAAAGTAGGAACTTGTTGTTTATTTATTTTATATGTAGTACTTATTAGTATCTTCAAGTGCCAAACTCCCAATTTATCCCTTCACCCTCTCCTTTCCTCCCTGGTAACCATAAATTTGTTTTCTATGTCTGTGAGTCTGTTTCTGTTTTGTAAATAAATTCATTTGTGATATTTTTTTAGATTCCACATGTAAGTGATACCATATGGTATTTTTCCTTCTCTTTCTGGCTTACTTCAGTTAGTATGATGATCTCCAGTTCTATCCATGTTGCTGCAAATCACATTGTTTCATTTTTTATGACTGAGTAGTATTCTATTATTGTATATATATACCACAACTTCTTTATCCAATCATAAGATGACATTTCCTTTTAATAGCTTTTTTAAAAACTAAGTTTTTTCCTCTAGTTCTAGTGAATGTCTTCAGTTACATTTCCTCTCTTCAGTTTGCTAGACTGAATAGTTCCTATTACCTTGACTTAAACTTCATATGAAATTTCTTCCTCTCCACAATTATCTTCAGTTTTCTTATGCTTTTTGCTTATGAGCTATACCAGTAGGATTTTTTTCTCTTAAAGTTGCAAGGATCATACAAAGAATTCATGGACCTATTCTCTATATGTGTGTATTTGTGTATGTGTGTAGGTATCTATATTTATATGTAATTTTTTTCTGAACCACTTGAGAATATTATTTAGGAGAAAGAGTAAGTTACTCTGAAATATTTTATTCTGTATTTCTTGAAAACAAAGATCTTTTCATACATAATCATAATGTAAGATCATAATGTAATTATCAAAGTAGGTGAGTTTCATTTTAAATTTTTTCTTTTTCCTTTATTAATAAGAATCATATCAGGAGATACTTTGACATATGTAAATATCTTATCACTAGTTTTAGCATCTGTGATGGGCAAAATGGTGTCCCACCTCCCCACCCCCCTCAAGATGTCCTTGTCCTAATCCCTGGAACTTGTGAATATGTTAGGTTACAAGGCAAAGGGGAATTAAAATTCCAGATGGAATTAAGGCTGCTAAGAAAAGGAGATTACCATGCATTATCTGGATAGGCACACTGTAATCAAAGGGTCCTTAAAAGTGGAAGAGGGAAGCAGAAGAGAAGGTCAGAGTGAGAAGGACTTGACCTACCATTGCTGGCTTTGAAGATTGAGGTAGGGGGCCTTGAGCCAAGGAAAGTGGGCAGTATCTAGAAGCTGGAAAAGACAAGGAAATGGATTTTCCTGTAGAGCCTCCCAAAGGGAAGGCAGCCCTGCCCACACCTTAACTTTAGCCTGGTAAGACCCATGTCAGACTTTTAATACACAAAACTGTAGGATAATATAAGTTTATGTTGTTTAAGCCACTGAGCGTGAGATATTGTGTTATGGCAGCAGTAGAAAACTAATACAACATCCACTGGTGATTCTTGCCCAGATCAGTTATTATTATGATGAGAGCCAAATGGTAATTATATAATAACATCTTTTCTTCTATACTTTCTACTGTGAGAGTAATAGAAATTTTGGAACCATATTTCATGTGCTTATTTGCACATTTAGATATTACATTGACTGTGCTTTTTTCTTAAGCTGTGAAAATATATAAAATAAGTAAATGTAGAGGCAGAGTAGTAAGTCACAGGGCAGGGGTAGGGTTGTGGGGATAAGGAGGAGGAGGAGAGTAGGGATAAGAATCTTGTGTGGCAGTTGACTGTACATTATTCTTTCCCCATTCATACCTATCAGGATCCATCTAGGTCCTGCTGAAATGTCACCTCTTTCATAAAGATTTTCCAGATTCCTCCAGGCAAAGGTGCTGAATTTCTGATCTCCTTTAGCAAATTTTAATACATCTACTTTATTATGTATTTCAGTCATAAGGGTGGATAATTTATCTTTTCTGTTAGATTGTGAACATTGGATTGTGACCTCCTTGAGATAGAGCTGCTGCTCTGTGTTTTTTAAAATTGAGATAAAATTCACCATTTTTACCACTTAGAACTGTATACAGTTCAGTGGTTTAATATATTCACAATGTTGTGCAGCCAGGGTGTATCTAATTCCAGAATGTTTCCATCACCACAAAAAGAACCCCATACTTCCCAGTTCCTCCCTTTGCCCATTCCCTTGCAACGTGAATCTACTTTCTGTCTCTATGAACTTGCCTGTTTTGGACTTCATATAAATGGAATCATATAACATGTGGACTTTTGGGTCTGCCTTATTTCATTTGGCATATGTTTTCAAGGTTCATCCATGCTGTAATGTGTATCAGTACTTCATTCCTTTTTATGGCTGAATAATATTCCATTGTATGGCCATACCACATTTCGTTTGATGGATATTTGGATTGTTTCCGGTTTAGGCTGTGAACAATTTGTGTATAAGGATCACATATTACATTTGGTCTTTATTTTTATTTAGTTCCTTAAATGTAGAATGATGTCCCAGCCATTTTTGGTCTTCAAGACACTGACTCTTTTTTAAGAGTCTGTGCCCCTTGTTTGTAGATATTCCACAGTTTGGATTTGTTTGACCATTTCTTCATGATTAGATTCAGGCTAAATGCTTTTGGGAATATTACATAGGTGATATTGCATATTTTCCATTGTAGTACATAAAGATGTGTATATTGGAATTTGTTCAGGATTCAGGAGATTAGAACCAGAGAACAGAATATGACTATTTCATCCTTCTCCCAAATCAATCCAATGAAATAAAATTAGAGCAATCAAGAAATCCACTGTTATTGGACTATCAAACTTCAAGTTTTGGCCTGATGTTTTTCATAAAACTGTAGCAAACTTGTTCTTTTAAAATCATCACTTTGTTTATAAGAAATGCTAGTTTACTGAAAGAGCACTGGTCTAGATGACAGAAAACTTGAGTGCATGAGATGTGAATTGTTTTACTCATTTGTTTACTAAAGAAATATTTAATGATCACCTCTTAACTTCATGCAGTTGTCATGTGTTAGAGCTAACTCTAGTGTTGATTGCATTTGGCCATTAGGGTGTCATTTACTTTTTCCAGAGCAAGTCTGTACCTGCTATACCTTCTGTAGTAGTAGAAGCCTTGTTGTAGTCAGTTGAGGAATAGAATAAAAGAGAAAGGAGATAGACTACATGCATACCAGTCCTTAGCTTAGCTATAGACAGGAGACCTAACTGAGGGAATTTCTCTTTTCTTTTTTCTTTTCTGTTATTTTCTCTTCTTTTCTCTTTTTGTCCCTCTTCTCCACGCCTCTCCCCCATCCTCCTCTCCTCTTTCTTCCTTTAAAAGTGTGTAGTATGTAAGCATATTTATAGGGTGATGGGGAGGAACTACTAGAGAGGTTGAAATTACAGAACGAGGGGGTAATTATTAATTAGCATTAGTAATAGACCAGCAGAGAGGAATAAGAGAACACAGCTGGAAGGAGAAGCTTTAAGTACACGAAGCCATCCCGTTGTCTTTAAGGGGAAATGTATAGAAATAGGTCAGTCAAGGTGTATAATGAGAGGGAAGAGGGTTAGGTAGTTAAAGGAGTCTGGTGGCCTTTATTGTTATTGATACATGAGTTAACTTCATCTGCCAAGAGTGAGTTTGGGCAAGGGACTTGAAAAGGGATGAAGGTTTGTAGTAGTTGACCAAGGATAAGTAAAAGAATTCATGAGTAGTTTTGAGAGCTTGAGAATGGATTTAATTGACTTAATTCTTCAATTCAACATTTTTCTCCACCTGATTTTTTCCATATAAGAAGTTGAATTGAAGATTGAAGGTTTGCAGGAGTTGTGGAGTGATGGGGTAAGGGCGGATGGGAGTTAAGGGTGCTGGTGAGAAGGCAGTGAAGTGATTGGTGATTGGTTGTACATAGGGAAAGGAAGCAAGTGTGGGCAGGAAGATGCTGATAGACTCAGTAAGGTGAGGGAATGGGTGCTGACTGGATGCTTTGATAAAGTCAAAGAATAGGTAAGGAGTAAGAGGTCATGGCCAGAGATCAATGTTTATGGTTTCAGAGATGGAGTAAATGTGAGTGATGATGTGGTCCAGGTTATGGCCACTGGAGTGGATTATTCAAGTGGGGTGAATGCAATTGTATTTATTTAAGGGAAGAATAGTTGAGGTGTGCACATTATTTAGATTGTGCTTTGAAAATGCTGGCAAGATTTATGTTGGTGAAGTAGAAGGATCTCAGAACTCAAGTCCTCATTGAATGTGGAGAGTGAGGATGAAATGAGTTAGGTAATAACATGGGAAGCTCGTTAGTGTACTCCTCAAAGAAAAGGGGATTTGTACCCAAAGGTAGATGACTGATAGCCTGGAACTGGCAGTAGGAGAGCTAGGAGGATATTGACCTCTCCTCTCCCTATTCCGTGTGCTGGGTGTTGGAGAACGGACCACACTGATTTGATTGGGTATTGTAGAGCAAATTGTGGTCTAGCAAGAGAAACCAGACTTCATACTGTTAATGGCCAGGGAGATGTAAGACTATAGAGTTTTTTTTTGTAATGAAAGCATGAGAGTTTCTGAGACCCCAGTAGAATTGATTGGGAAGGAGGAAAGAAGCAGGATAATAGGCTGAGGGTGGAAAATGTGGTGGGATAGTGAGACAGTTGTTTCAAGAATGTGATGGGGTCCCTGTGTGATGTACAGATTACCAAACAATATTTGATTAATTTTGAAGAGTTATAAAATAATAGAAAATATTAGTAAAATTAATGACATATAATACACTTAGAAGTGATATAGAGCGGGGTAGAGGGTGGGAAGGGAAGGGGTAGACTGGGATTTCAAAATTGTAGAACAGATAAACAAGATTACACTGTATAGCACAGGGAAATATACACAAAATGTTATGATAAATCACAGAGAAAAAAATGTGACAATGAGTGTGTATATGTCCATGTATGACTGAAAAATTGTACTGAACACTGGAATTTGACACAACACTGTAAAATGATTATGAATCAATAAAAATGTAAAAAAAAAAAAGAAGTGATATGGAAATATAGCCTGACAATATTAAACTAGTAAAAACTAAAAATGTTTATTTCCTACTTGCAAGTAATAATATGTCCACTGGGTGTCACTGTGGCTTCATATTTAGTTACACACAAAAAGATCTTTGTGTTTGTGGAGTCATTGTTATACAGGTCTTCTTCCTACTTATTTTTCTTTTCTGCAGCGAATTTTGCCAATATTTTTTCCTGTTTATTTTTAGATACAGTTATTTATCACCACTGCAAATAAAGCAGATACCTATCCCTAAACTGGCTGCTCCAAACTGTCTTGTTGTTACTTGGGTGACCAATAGACAGAAGCACCTACGTTTTGTAAAGGAAGAGCTTTACCCTTCTTGGTCTGTGGAGATAGTTGCTGAATGGCACTGGGTAAAAGTAAGTTCAGAAGTTAACTTATTTGTTAATAAAGCATGACATATAAGTTACATAAAGATAGCATCTACTTTTCAATGCTTAACATGTCACCACTCTACTCCTTCAACACGGTCTAATTAGAACTTTTCCTTTGCTGCTAAATACTTTTATGTTTTTATTCTTAAGGCTTGTTACCTGTTTGTCCTGTGTCCTTTTGTATTAGAATCCCAAACTGTTGGTCTTAGAGAATCACTGAGGTAGATACCAGGATGACATTTTTAAAAGCTCTGATATCTGTAGTTTAAAAAACAACAAACAAAATTTGTCCATCACTAATCATAGAAATTTGCTTACTGTTCATCTTCTTCCTCTTTACTCATTCACAATTTCAACTACCCTTTGTGACTTCTTTTCTTCTTTTTTTTTCTTATGTTGCTGGGGATGGGAGGGAGAATAGCAAAGAAACCTAGTGTGGAAGAGGTGGGAAAATTCTGCAAGCAAGGCTCTTTATACTTTAAATCTTAACTTAGTTCCTCAGTGCCTATTTTTGAAAGAAATGATTCCAGCTCTGGGATTGCCTGAATGATCTTTAATAACTCTGGTTGGTATAAGAATACCAAACATAACAGAAAAGTAAGGCATCAGTTCAGAGTTCATTGGACATCCTTTTGAAGATATGTTGTCTACTTAGATGAATTCCACAAAAGCCCTCCAGATTGTTAAAAAGATAAACCAGGTTATTATGGAGTGAATGTTTAACACTTACATAATGTTAATGAATAATGGTTTATACATTTCAGACACAGGAGAGTTCTGTTTTTATGTGCTTTGTGGTCTACTGAAATAGCTTCTAAAAGTTGTGTGCATTGTTTATTTGCACCTATTTGATGGAATTTGGAAAACAAAACGCTTAATGTTGTGTCTTTGCTTTTTACAGTTGTACTTTGGGCTTAGCTTTTGTTGATTTGCTATCGGATCATTACAGGAATATAAACCTCTATTCCATCCTGTCTATTATGACAGCTATTTTATAGTCAGAGACTGGGGCCAAAGTCCAGAAAAGGGTGCTTACTAAAATCAAAACCAGTAAAATGTTAATATATAAAAACTAAGGCTATTCATTTCTAGTGGTAATAAGTTCTAAGAAATGGTATAATATAATTGTAGTTTAAAACAAAAACTTAGGAAACACTTATTAGGTAACTGCACATATTGTTATAACAGGAGTTATCTGCATTGAGTATAAAGGATATCTAAAGATTAAGAATTTGCCAGTGTTTATACAGCACTGTGTGAAGTAGATGCTGTTTCTCATGGGCCCCAGAGGTGATAAAAGGACTGTACTGATTAGTTTTTTTTTATTTTTGGTACCTCGATATAAAGTAAAGGGTTCCATAGATAATAGATATAAATATTCCGATAGAGAAAATATGTACCTCCGTGCATAATTAATGAATTGATATTGTTAATATAAATTGTGTTTTGAGTTTGATTAGCTAAAGTGAGTCTTTGAGATTCTGATCCCTCTGGGGTGAAATGATAAAATTGAATTTCTGGATTTATAATGCCAGGAGATTAGATCGTGTATTGTGTATCTCATCAATCCTGGAGCTTCTTTCATTAATTTTGGCTCTGACAGTATTTAATGACACTATTTCCTATAAATAAAGGAAAATCCTTTACTATAATCTTCTTAGTCACATTGCCATAATAGGTAGATGTTATTTGAATGAACAAATAAATGAATTAATGATGGCATGGTTTCTAGGAATAAATTCTAATAAAAATAGAGATTTTTTTTGTGTGCAAGGTGACAAAATGATATTAAAAAATTTTTTTTAGTCCCTTATAACTTATCCGCTTTGATAGTCACTAGCAATATGTAGCTCTTTAGCACTTGAAGTCTGGCTAGGCCACACTGAGATGTGGTGCTAAATGTACAAATATTAAGTCTTCTGGGTTTAGAAGACTTACATGAAAGGAAGAATAGGACACAGCTCAATAATTTTTTGAATTGATTACATTTTGAAATGATAATATTTTAGGTGGTAGATTAAAATATAATTAAAATTAATTTTACTTCACTCTTTTTACTTTTAATGTTGCTGCTAGAAAATTTGTATTATATATGTGGCTTACATTTGCAGTTCACATTATATTTTTATTGGACAGCACTAGCCTTGAGGTTTAATAATTTTTCTATGGTGGAAACTGTATAGTGGTAAGAAAAAAAACCCTTTCTTGGATATTTACAGATGTAAATATCTTCTTCTTCTTCTTTTTTTTTTTTTTTTTTGACTCCTTCTTATCAGATCACCAGTTCTGGAGAGTTTGTGTTCCCATTAGATTCTCCACACAAAAAGCCTTATGAAGGTCTTATACTGGGAAGAGTTCGAGAGAAAGATGCTTTACTATTAAGGTAGGAAAGATGATTTTTCAAAATCTTATACATGTATTAATTTGGGGGCTTTTAAAATTATTAACACAGTGGTCATTGGTTTCCCTTAATTTTTATGTTTTTGAAAATCTGGCAATGGCCCAGACAAGAGAAGTGTGACTAGTATGGCACACGAAATTTTATATAATCTTTTGTTTTATCTAATGTGTAATAGTCATTATTGTAGAAAAGGAAGTTATCTGAAATTTCTTAATACTTAAATTGTTGATTTTTATTATTATTTCCATTCTTAAATTTACTATAAATTCAGATACTATTTGAAAGGTGAAAAATATATAAAGGTAACTATGGCTTATATGTAAAAAATTGTCATTTAAAATATAACATACTTTGTTGTTCTGTTCTAATAGGAATGCAGATGTAAAAGAGCTCCGGATTCCAGATCACAAGTTAATTGTCAGTGTGCCCTGTACGCTTCACTCACATAAGCCACCTCTTGCTGGTATGTTTTTATAAAACAGAATTGTTATGAGTTGTGTTAAATTGTAAACAGGATTGAATTTAGTATTTGCGTGGTCTACACATATGGAAATTAAACCAGATATGTTATTTTAATTAATATTCTAAAATCATATAGCATAATTTATGAAGTAGAGAATAGATTATTTTTTTGTTTTTTTGCTACAAGAAAGCTTTATTGTTTCCATTTGGTCCATGGCTTGGGCGAGGGCTCTAGACAGTTAAAGTAGCTGCCTGGTGCAGCAGGGAGGGGTTCAGGCAGAGGCCTTGACGCCACAGGGATGGAGATGGGCGAGCTCCGGAGGCGCCTCTTCCTGCTTAGGGGTGAGCCTTTCAAAAAGGTACCCGCCTAGCCCCGCCTGGGGGCTGGCCAGCCTGCAGAGGTTGGTCAGGTGGTCTCCCAATCTTGATGCGTCTCACCTCCTCATCTAGGAGGTGGCTCCCCAAGAAGGCACAGAGATGGGAGTCTGTGTGGGTAGGGCCCAAGGCATGCAGATCCAAAAGGGCCTGTTTCAGGTTCTTCTCCAGGCCCATGGCGGCTTCCATGGGAGTCCAGGGCTTTACCCTATTCCTCTTGGGACGGTTTTGGCTTGTCTGGGAGGAGGGCGCTGCCGCAGCGCTGGTTTTGCAGCTTCAGGAGGCGCTCGGCCAACCCGCGGAGGAAAGGAGGGCCCTTGCCCTCCAGAGCCGGGAGGTGGTGGCCGAAGCAGAAGCCCAGAGAGAGGTAGGTGTAGGAGGCCCGCAGGTGCAGGGCGACCAGGTGGTTGACCGTGGCCTCCACTTCGGTGGAATAATTCTCAAGAATCTGGGAGGTCATTGTGGTCTGCAAAGAGGAGCAGCAAACCACAAAAAACCGATATTGGTTGGTCCCGGAGGTTGTGAGTGGAAAGGAATTTAGAGGATGGTCGAAGGTTGGAAAAAGTGTCTGTTAACGTCCAAACGCGGTTGAAGCCGAAGACAGATCCGCGTGACCACCCAGAGCACTGTTACTAGTTTTATATTACGTCAGCCTTTCCTCCTACACCATGTCTTAGGTTCCCCTTACTCTCCAAGGTGTTACCCTATCACTGACCTCAACAGAATGAAGACTGATGGCGTATCTGAAGACTGTAGTTCTGCTAGGGGCTTTATTGTACTTTATCCGTTGCTTGTTCTAAAATTAGGAGCTCTGAATAGCTGTCAGAGAGATGGTTAGAATTCCCTTGATACCTGGTATACACACTCAGTTTTATGTTGAGGTAGTGTTTTCTGAACCATTGGAAAGGTAATTGCTGCAGCTTGCAATTGTTACTAGTCTTAAAGCTTTAGCATAATGTTCATTAATGAAACTAAGCAGCAAAGAATAGTGGAAAGTTTTGGCTTTTCAGATAGACTAACATGAGTTTGAATCCTGGCTCTTCTACTTCAGTGAGTTACTCTAATAATTTTCTACCTCAGAATTGTCATTTAAAGAAAGAATAATGGTATTTAATCTTTCAGAGTTGTGAGAATTGGTTGTATTATACTGGAAATTCTGTAGCATATAGTAGATCAGTAAATGGTAAATTTTTCAAGTGAAAGAATAAAAATACAGGAATGTAAGTCCTTGAGAGAAACTGAATTTGCTATTAAAATCTTTTCTTTAGGAATATATGTATATTTTATTAATTTGGTGGTCTTAGCTTAAAAAACCCCAAACTTTCAAGCTGCCACTCAGGAAAACTACAGGCCATCAGCCTATCAAATTGTTTTGCAGAATGTGGGATAGTTCATGAGCTAGGACACGTAGGAAAGTGAATTTAAATTCCCAAGAGAATGTTTATTGATAGCACTTAGGATTTCTGTTATCCTTAATTGCTTATGCAGAAGAATCCTTAGTGTTAATTCACTTGAAAAATATTCAGATGTCTACCTGTCGATCCATTCTTTGACTTAGAGGGATTCTCAGTGAATAATTGCCTTTAAACTTTGGACTTTCATAGATTCTTTAATGCATTAAACATTTGACTTAAATAAAAAGTAAAACTATACTATTCTTTGAGAAAAAAACTATGTTTGGCACCAGTTACACTCAGTGGAGGAAATCTAATTTGTACTCTCATTTGAATTTTCTTTATTATTTGGTGAATACAAAGCTTAATTTAGGGCTTGTCTTAGGGCTTTAAACATCCAAACACCAAGACCCAAAACCTTTCACTACCAAATGATAGACTACTTATCAATTCCTTGGAAATAGAGTATGTTTAAAGATTAGTCTTAAGATACAAAGTTTTGTAAAATAGTGATTAAAATTAGTCTTTTATTAATACTAATAAGAGCCTGTATTTATGAAATGCAGTTCTGCCATATTCCCAGTAGAGAGCAGCACAAACCCATTTTTAGCATTGAGAATATTTGAAAAGAAAAATTAGATTTTTTGGGGAAAAAAATCTGTGTGACTCGGTGTATGTAATTCTTATGTTTGATTAAGTACTGGTAGACAAGTATTTGTAATCCTTTATTTTTGAGTTCATGTTACTTGATAGCAAGTGCCTGTATTTTGGGTACAGAGCCACACAAATTAAAGCCATCAGAAAGCAACTCTCAGATTTTTGCAGTATATTTTACTCTGATATCGTAACTGTAGAATTTGGAATAATACATGTTTCTATATATAATGCTTAGAACTTTTACATGAAAATGTTCTTGAACTGCTTTATGCAAATTCACAAAATGAAATGTTCTCTCTTTTGCTTCTACAAACACTAAACTTTTTTTCTTAAACAAGTTTTAATTTCTTATTTCTGCTACAAAAAGTAAAAAACACCAAATTGGCAGCATATTCCATTTCAAAGTGGTACATTTACTCTTTAAGTTCTGAAATTTCTTCCTATAGATTGAAAGATAAGACAACAATAGCTATGACTTACAACCTAACATAAGTGTATATTCTTAAGTTTAAAGATTTAAGGTAGAAAAATAAGGAAATTAGAGTATTTGAATGAAAATTTTATTTTTCATATTTTACCTTAGGGAAATATCCACTCATTTTTACTACTTTGCTCACTAACAGTTTGTATCTTAAGAGTTAAACATAGTTTGATGAGATCCTGTGCACTAACATTTCAGCCACTTTCCCCCCCAGCCATGCCCCTTGCTCCTAGAACAGAAGGGGAATGACTGGCTGTGTATGGATTACTTCCTTTCCATTGGCTGGAAGTATGTTTTACTAATACCATATGTTACACACTTATCTCTCTATATGTCATATTCATATTTAAATTTATACATTTGATTTGCTTTTTAAAATTGAGATATAATTGACATGTAACATTGTATTAGTTTCAGGTGTATCATAATAATTTGATATATATATATAAACTGATTATAATAAGTCTACACATAGTCACAAAAATTTTTTTTCTTGTGATGAGAACTTCCAGTTTCTTTTACATTGTTATTTAAAATTAGTAAGAATAAAATATTTCCACTAATTTGCCTTTTTTGCTCTGTTTTGAAATTAAACATATGTGGTTAACATTATAAAATCATTACTGCTTGATTTTCTGCTTTTTGTAACCAATAAGGAAAAAAATCTGTGCAGAAATGTGTTACATTGATAAAGTTGGAGGTGGTAAATGGGTTTAGGTTTTATGTATTTTTCCACTCTGAGTACCCGGCCATCTTTTTCTGTTAGATTGTGAACTCTTAGAAAACATGGATATCTGTTTCCTTTATAGCGCTGATTATAATGGGTGCTCAGAAATAGTAAATATTTTTGACTGGCTTACTACAGTTTAGACTCCAGTTTAAAATTCTAAAATAGAGTTGCTAACATCTTTGTACCGAAAAACTGAACAAACAAGCAAAAACAAAAACACAAAACTTTGCTTCATTATAACCTTAGACCACATCAAAAGTTAATTGAGGCCAGTAAGGCATTGAATTCATGGGGCAAAAATGGAAAAGTGATATAGTTTTATTGTTCTCTAAGACTCTGGGGAAATCTTTCTCTTTCAATTTTAGTATCATTTTAATTATATACTCATGAAAAGATGAGAAATCTCTTGTCAGCATCTCCTAGTAGTTAAAGCCCAAATTTGAGTTTCGTTGAGTTACAGATATGAATACTTTTAGTTCTTTTGATTTTTGAGAAACAGAACCAGTGCTTTCAGACAGATGAACAATTAATTTGCTATGAGAGCAACTGAAGAACATTATGAAATATAAAGTTTTTCGTATATTATCTTTTAAATCTTACCTATATCAAGTATTCCTAAGGTACCCTTATTGTTCCTGAAGGGAATTTGATGAACTTCTTCCAAGCTTAATCTTGTATAGCAGTTAAGAACTATATTTTGCCTGTTCTAGTGACTTTTTATACTTGAATTGTTATTTTCATACCCACTTACTTGTAACAGAACATATGTATACAAAAAATATAGCTAACCAGCAACATGATCAAGGTTAAATTGATTTAAATATTTGTCATTCAATTGAGCATGTGCTTTAAAAAAAAACTATTATGGAATTCTCTCTTTTCTGTTAGTTTAGGTCACAGCTATTTAGCCAACATATATATGAGGTGCCATTTTCCCCAACAAAATACAATTTTCAGTAGTTATGAATACTTTGAATAAGGAATACGTAACTGTGGAAATAACATGGTGAAATTTAGGTAAAAGGGTCTATAATTTGGAAGTGAAGAAATGTTTTCAGTACTACCAAGTTATAGCTGAGGAGGTAGAGTTATTTGTTCATTATGTGTTCTGAATATTTCTATCTGTCTCCATTTCTTACATTAAAGTATATGTTTGCAGAGACTTCATTTTATCTTAGTTTTTAAAGTGGATTGTCTTTGTATTGTTCCTATAGACTTCTTTTTACTCATGGATTACATTTATTAAAAAATAAATGAAGTCAGTACTCAGGAGATATGTCAGCATTATTGAAAACTGAAAAGTCACCTGTGTGGGTGTTAAAATCCTCATTTCTCGTCTCCAGATGAAAACCAATAAATCAGAACTATGGAAAGTTTTGATAGTATTGTTCTCAGTCTCAAGGGTGCTTATTTCAGATGACTTCTAACTATAAATAGTAAAGCCTGTGATGAAATCCTTGAAATTAATTTGCTTTTTTTTTTTAAGGAAACATTTCTGCCTTTCTTCTCTTAATTGCTAAGGGAAGTTGATTCCTTTCTGAATAATGATTTTTTTGTTTTTTCTCTTTTTTTTGGACAGAGGTTCTAAAAGACTATATCAAGCCAGAGGGGGAATGTTTGGAATTGTTTGCTCGGAATTTACAGCCGGGTTGGACTAGTTGGGGCAATGAAGTTCTCAAATTTCAACACATGGATTATTTTATTGCTCTGGAGTCTAGAAGCTGACTATGCTCTTAAAATTGTGTTTTTCTTCAGTTTTCCTCCCTTCATTCTAATTGATTTTTCCTTTTATTACCAACCAGTATGCTTAGAAATTTAAACAGAACTTGGTTTTTCAGCAAAATGACTAGAAGTGACTAGCTTGCATGTAATTTTGAGATAAATTTTACTTTAGTTGCACTAGTATTCCATATTATTCTGGACCCACTACAAATAAAGAGATAAGCAGTTAGAAAAATGGCAAGACTTTGTTATTGAAAAAGTTTGGAAAGCGTGCACTGAGGACCAGAGGTCATAATTCTGCCTGTGGATGTGTTTTGTTTGGCCCATTTGGTGTTACGAAAATTTTTTGAACCATCATTTAAAAAAATCGGAAATTTCACATGTAAGACCAGATTTTGGCCTTTCTTTAAACATTAGAAACTCTGTTCACACCATGGCCTATGTTCTTTCCTGGCATCAATCTGTGGGACCCAGTGGTGGCAGCTCCCTTGGGAAGGGGCATGAACTCTCCAGTCCACCACAGTAACACTTGCCCTGTGCAGTTCACTTATATTGTCTACTTGGCCCCAGGACCGCCCAAATTTAGAACCTCTAGTATACTGTTACATACTGGAAAAAATATTCAAAGGCCTGTCAAGTACTGCATCATTGTACTGAATTCATGAAACATTTTTTGGAGGGTTTTAAAATTGCATTCAAGGTCACTTTTCAAGCACTTCTTAGTTTTGCTTGTCTTTCTAGAAAGAAAAAGCTTCTTATAATAATGTCAGAAAGTAAACACTGCTTATGATTGTGAAAACTTTTTTTATATTATTTACAGATTTTCTACAAATAAATATTTGTTTACTAAGTAAAGTATTTTTACTGAAATGGTTCTTGGAAAAGTATGCTGATTTATTCTATATAACCTTTAAAATTTTTTTTGAGGTATAATTTTTATATAATAAAACTCTGCAATTTTCATGTAGAGTTCAGTGAGTTTTGAAAACGTATTCACAGTTGTCTATCTACCACCGTAATCATGATATAGAACATTTCCTTCACCCTCCAAAACTCATATGTCCCTTTGCAGTCAGTCCTATTCTCCCATCCTTGGCCCTTGGCAGATAATGATTTATTTTCTATCATCAGTTTCGCTTTTTTAGAATTTCATGTAAATGGTACCATAGAATATGTAACAGACTGTGTTTGGCTTCTTTCACTTAGCATTTTGAGAAAAGCGTACTATTTACAGATTTGTTACAGATATCTACTAAATAAAATGTTAGACTGAAATGATTATCTGTCAAGGTTGCCAATTTGTTTACTGATTTTGCCTAATAAAAATGTTATTTTTGAGGTTTGTTTGTTCTTTGAGCATGTGAGTGATAGTATCAGAGGCATAACTTTATATTTATGGAGGTATTCTAATCTGTTATTTAAAAGGAAAAATGTGTTAAACTTGAAGTGAACTTCTCACAACCTCATTTGAAACTCTTTTTAGCTTGTGGTATTTATAGATTTTATGTAGTTTGTGGAAATATTTTATTCTCACCAGGTTTTTGGACTTTTATTTTTGCATCATAGATACTGATAATTAAGAGAGAAAAAGACAGTTTTTATTCACTGAGTCTAGTATTAAAGAGGCAGAAGTTCTAGTCTTAATTCTGCTCCTAAGGTGTACATCTCTGAGCCTTGTTTGTAACACCTGTTTAATTATTGGGCTCTTTTTTGAACAAAGGATAATTCTGCAAAATAAAGCAACAACATACCTTGTAAGAACAGAAAGGCCAGACTAAGAGCATTGAACTTTGACTTCATTACTGATAAGTTTTAGCCAATTGACCTAGTGACTTTATTATTCAGTTTATTTCATAGTATGTTTTCATCCAGAGCTTTTTATACTATCTTTAAAACTTGTGAAGATTTTTTTTTCCTGTCATATTCTTTTCACACACATAAGTTCTTTTAGGATTCTTGGATATGCTCAGGCAAAGGGATAGAGCTAACATTTATTGAATAGTATGTGTTACTATTTTTTAAAATTAATTAATTAATTTATTTTAGTGTTGGTGTGAGAATTTGTTTTTGACATTTTTTAATTGAGTAATAGTCATTTTACAATGTTGTGTCAAATTCCGGTGTAGAGCACCATTTTTTAGTTATACATGAACACACATATATTCATTGTCACATTTTTTTTTGCTATGAGCTACCACAAGATCTTGAATATATTTCCCTGTGCTATACAGTATAGTATGTGTTACTTTTTTGCTGTGCTTTTTACACATTTTATTGTTTCTAATCCTTACACAGCCCTGAGAGATATTATCTCCATTTAATAGTCAAAAAAGTGAGGCCAAGGAGACTATTTTATCCAAAAACTTGTAGTAAGTATTGAAACTAGGATTAGAATGCACAGTTCCCAGGCTCCAAAGTCCATGCTGTCTTTCATATAAGAACATGGAAAGCCAAAAAAAAGGTTAAGGATTTCTGAAGTGGTATCATTGCGTTGTAGCCTATTCCCTGTAGCCCTAGTGTGTGGTTTGATTTGGACCTACCCTGAATTCCATGCAGTCACACTGGGCATTCCGCGCAACCCCCACAAAAAGCCTCCCAGCTGTTTCACCTCTACATGGTTAATGGCTGACCTCACTCAAGAAACTTTGAGGAATCTTGCCTCATAAGATCGCATCCTTGGAATTCTCTTTTTCTTGATGCTCTTTCACCCTCTCACACAAGGTCCATTAGAGTAAAATCACAGAACATTTACTCTTTTGGAAGCAGATCCTCTTTAACTTTATTGCTTTTGTCACTCGTTTTCCTTTCTTGTTCAGCCTTTGTACCGTCTAGTCGGTTTGACTTACTTTCTTTTAGTTCTCTTGGCCACTGTAGGTGCAAGGTCTTTTTTGTATTTAAGGCAGTAAGTTCACTGCAGCAGTCACTGCATTCTGAAGACAGCTTGCCTAGGTTTTAACCTCAACTTTTTCAGCTATTAGCTTTTATTTCTGGTAAGTTTCTGTGCCTTAGCCTCTCCATCCGTAGACAGGGGCAGTAATAATACTCAGCTCATAGAATTGTGACAATTAAATGAGTTAATGCACGTAAGGCACTTAAAACAGTGCTTGGAATACTGTAAGCACTCAACAAATGTTTGGACCCCTTGCGTACTTTTCAATTTCAGGTCAGAAAGATTGTCTATCACAGTGTGTGCTCCAGGGGATTCACCTGAATGTTGCCCATATAATTTTTTAATCTAAACATCATATTTTCTCAATCTTGTTCTTGAGATCAGATTTCCTAGCCTGCATTTGATTTTATACATGAGGAATCTTTGAAATCTTCCTTTGTTCCTATTGTGGTCCTGCCTAAAAACAAATAATTAAAATAAAAATGAAAACAAAGGCCACATGTGGCTTTGGGCTTCAACTCTTGATTGCATGCTGCCGTGCTGACTGAGCTGCCAGTTACTTCACATTGTTTGATGACATCCACAGGTGGTTAATTGGTGGCCTTTCTGATGTTTCCTCTGTATTTAGAGACTTCAGGCACATGGCACATTAATTTTGGGTTAAAATAGATCTGTTAAACTTTGCTGGAAATGTCAGGAACTTGATCTTTATGTACAACAGCAATGGACTGAATGTTTGTGTCAAAATTCATATGCTGAAACCCTAACCTTCAATGTGATGGTATCTGGAACCACCTCTAAATATCTGAAGCCTTTAGGAGGCAATTAGGGTTAGATAGGGCCCTCATTATTGTCCTTATAAAGGATATTAATCCTTTCTAAGAAGAGGAAGAGACCCAGGATCTCATTCTTTGCATGCAAGCACCAAGGAAAGGCCATGTAAGAATATAATCAGGAAGAGGGCTCTCACCAAGAACTTGACCATGCTGGCACCCTGATCCTGGACTTCCAACTTCCAGAACTGTGAGAAATACATGTTTGTTGTTTAAGCCACCCAGTGTGTGGTAATTTGTTACAGCAGCCCAGAGCTGACTGAGGCAGCCATAGCCACCTAAGGCATTTTCCAGTTGATAAGGTACGAAACAAGTAAATAAGGCTTGTTTCTTCAGATGATCTAAAAGGCACCAGTGGGTAGTAGGTTTCTACTCTTGAATGTCTGCATTTGAGGGAAGACAACATCACTGTGGACTAGTGGTCTTGGAGGAGGACGGAGAGGCTAGTACATGACTCATGTCTGAGCTTTGCTTTAGTTGCTGCCTTTGCTCTGCCCTTGCCGTAGGCTCTATCTAACTTGTCTTGTTCTAGTCATCCTAATTCTGCCACTCAGACTCACTCCTACCAGGAACCCCTAGGTTCCTAACTCTTTCTTTTTCAGGCTTGCTACTCTAGAGACATACTTTTAGTGAATTTTTATGTATTCAGCTTTAGTGAGACATTGGTTTTTACTGATTGTGATTCAGAGGAGGATTATAATCACCTTGAAAGGCTTTTCCTTCCTTAAAGTTGCTGCCTTATTCACCTCATTTGACTCATGTACCGCTGGCCTGCCACACCCTGGGAAGCACCATGGCACTGTTGGCATAGTTCTCTGATTATCAGAGTTCTTTTACTTCAGTTATGTCACTTTATCCTCAAAGCAGTCTTAGGAAATTGTAGTTATAATGAGGGACCAGGTTCATAAAGGCAAACTGACATGGCTAATAAGTGATAACCAAGACATGAATTCTATTCTGTGTCCTAAATTAAGACACTTTCTGTTGTACCTTGTTTGCTGATGAACTTGAGATCTTAATAACAGGCTCGTCAGCTACTAATCAGAGGATCCACTGTGGGACCCGAAGCAAAATTAGAGTGGTTCATGTGTAATCATCCAAACATACCTTCCTCAATATGTGATATCAGCAGTCTTGTGTTATTAACATAGTAACACAGTATTTTTTGTTAGCGATTTTAGTGACATTGGTTGTACTGATAGCCTGAGTGCAACTCAGAATCGCTCAGAATCAGATGGGCTGGTAAAGCCTTTGACATAAGCCATAAGTGCACTTACCATGTAGCTGTGTTTTCCTCAATTAGATTAGTCATTTTAAGTTCACATTTTTAAGGAAGCCCTTCCACAAGATATAGACTTGGACTTGAAGGTGGCTGTTCAGATTGTTAGAAAGGGGACATTAATGTTAAGTACAGGTGCAAATTATTTAATGCACTATAGTTATCTGCTGTTAGTGTTCAGATGCATAGACCAACCCCAAACTCCACAGAGCGTCTTAATTAAATTCATGGCTCTGTTGACCAGTCTGCTCCAGCTTGAAAGCAACTCAGAATACAAGAATAACATGATAACTCCACAAAATATTTTCCTCTAAATATTTCTACAAGTTAACCTAGATCTTCTGGGGCCTCTGTGAACTTGAGTGGAACTCGGATTTTTTCAGTATCAGTCCAGATTCTTGGGACCAAATAAAAACAAATTGATCTCTAGGAGTGGGGAGCTTGAGGAAAACTTTTTTCCATTTACTTTTTCTGATTAGACTTTGGCCTAATTATCAGATAACTGTAATACAACAAGGAGGTACCTTCGGTGACAGCTAAGGCAAATGAATGGTCGTTTACAGTGTTAAAATCATTTTGGGGCAATATCTTGAAGGGAAAATGTATGGTATCCAGCTTGATTTTTAGCTGCTTCTCCCATCATTACCTTTGTAAACCTTAAATGCTAGTCAAACTAGCTATTACCTGAATTGGGGACTCTGCTTTTGCTCAAGGACCTTCGTCTGTCAGGAAAAAACTAGGCTTTATTGAGCCTTTATATTTAGCTTCTGAGTGAGTTTGAATAATTATTTAAACTATTTTATCCTGTTTTGTTTCCTTTTCTGAGGAATAAAAGGTCTAACCTTTGAACCCTGTAGAATTATTAATGAGGATGAAGTGAGATAACATATGTGGAAGTGCCTAGCATAGGGCCTGGTATTCAATATATATGCTCATTTCTCTTTATTTACAGCCTTCCTGGCAGTACCTCTTATTTTGTGATCCACCTTTTAAAAAAAAATCTCCTACAAGAAAGCTTTTATTCTTGCTTTTAGAGCCACTTTTCATATATATGGATTATTTAGATAGGTTTTTCCTCACATTTATCATGTAAAATGGTTTATTCTGTAGGTGGGTCACTTTAGACTTTACATCTTCTCAATAGATTATGGGAGGTAGGACAAATTTTAATTTATGTTTCTCTTACCAGCATAGCTGAAACTGCCATTATTTAATGAATGAATGAACTGACCCTTGGCTTCCAAGTATCTTTGAATTCAATTGAATAGAGAGGACTCTTGCAAGAAGCCATTAGAGTGTAACAAACCACAGTGTACAAATACTAGGCTGCGAAACAGGTGGGAAGTGATGCACAAGTTTAGAGAAGCAGATCACTTAGAGATCACTAAGTAATATGAGAAATGGAGAGCATGAACCATGTCGTGATTAAATTTTGATTTATTTTCTTACTCTAGGTAGTGGCTGTAATGATGTTACTAGACAGTAGGCAGCTAAAATGTGCAGGTTCAGAAGAGTTACAAAGGAAGCATTTTGTTCTTTCTAGATTGAAGCCTAAAAAATTCTTTTTCTTGAAATACAGAAGATAATAGTGCACACTATTTTTTTTTAATCAGTTTAACAGAACTAGAGGCTAAATTAAAAGAGTTTTTTTTTCTTTTAAATCTGCTCTTCATTTTGTGCCTTCTGAAAATGTTATTTGGGCATTTTTTTCTACAGTTGTCTAGGAGGCTTATTTTTTAATTTTTTTACAGTTGCATTGAGGTGTAATTAATGTAAATAAATTGCATGTATTTATAGCATATAGGTTAATGAGCTTTGACTTATGTGTACACCTGTGAATCCACATCACAAACAAGATAATAAACAAGATTGTCATCTAAGATTTTCTCATGGCCCCTTATAATCCATCTTCCTTAACCACCCCTCCAAACCCTGTCACCAGGCAATCACTGATCTGCTTTCTGCACTATAGAGTTGTGTGCATTTTCTGGAATTGTCTGTAGATGAAATCATACCGCAAGTACTCTATTTTTCAGTCTAGCTTCCTTCACTCAGCATAATTATTTTGAGATCTTCCATTCTGAGTGTGTGTGTGTCAGTAATTCATTACTTTTTATTGCTGAGTGATATTCAATTGCGTGGACATACCATCTCTTATGTATTCATGTATTAGTTTTCTATTGCTGCTGTTACAAATTACCACACTCATAACGGCTTGAAACAACACCTGTATTTACCATACAGTTTTATAGGTGAGAAGTCTGGGCAGTCTCCGCTGGGTTCACTGCACAGGAACTCACAAGGCCAAAAACAAGGTGTTGGGTGGGCTGAACTCTTATCTGGAAACTCTAGGGAAGAATCCATTTTCAAGGCCATTCAGGTTAATAGCAGAATTTAGTTCTGTTTCCTTGCTGTCTGTTGGCTTGGAGTCCACTCAACTTCTAAAGACTTCTCTCTGGCCCTTGCACATGGCTCCCTCGATCTTCAAAGTCACAATAGCACATTGAGTCCTCCTTACCCATTGACTCTCCCTCACTTCCCTTGTGCTTCCATCTAGAGAAAATTCTCTGCTTTTAAAGGGCTTTTGTGATGAGATTGGGCCCACCTGGATAATCTCCAGGTGTATATACTTATGTTTGTCATATAGTGTAATATAGTCATGAAAGTAATAGTTCATCACATTCACAAGTTCCCACCAAACTCAAGGGGAGGAGGTTATATAAGCATGATGGTCACTGGGAGTCATTCTTAGAATTTTGCCTACCACAACCCAACCTCTGACCCCCAGTGAGCCATGCCTGTCCCACATGTGAAATACATTCACCCTATCTAGGGTTCAAAATGGTATTATGCCATTACAGCATCAGTCCAAAGTCCAGAATTTCATCAAAATTCTCCCAAATTGCATCATCTAAATCACGTAAATCAGATTAGAGCAGACTTCTGGTGTATTCCATTAAGTACAGGTCCTGGGCAAAATTTCTCTCCATCTGTGGACCCGTGGAACTAAAGAAAAAAGTGACCTGCCTTCAACATTCCCACAATAGTTGGACAAGCATAGCATAAGAATTATAGACATTCCTAGTTAAAAAAAATTGGGGGAATGGAAAAATATAATGGTTTTACTTGTCCAAAGCAGTTTAAAAATCCAGCCAGGTAAACTCCAGGCAGAGTTCCTTGATTAGAGCTTCAAGGCCTGGTGAAAATGGGTGGTTCCCAGCTCTGGTTCCGCCCTCTAGGCATTTGTTTTCATCCTTTGAAAGCCATCCTTTTCTGTGAAAATTAGCAGCTGAGTTGTTTTTATCACCTTGCTTCCTATCAGTGGAATTTGGGGAATTTGACAGTCTTCTTTTCATTTTATACTCTCTCCTTTGCAGCTTACTTTGGTTTTGTGTTTACTGATCTAAAACTTTCTTTGGATTTTGTTTGGAATTCAAGGGGATTGATTCACTCCTATCAGACTAGAGGCAAATCCACATTTTTTTTTTTTTAAAAGCTGTCTGTTTTTTGGCTTCTGCTGAGATGGCTGAGAGCCAAGGCTCTCAAACTTCCTCGGGGGTCCTCTTGATTGATTGAGAGATCTATTAGGAACATGCTTAAATCACTTGGAAGGATCTTTTGTGTGGCTGAATACTCTGACCCTTTCATCTTTCCAAGGTTTCACCAAACTGTTCTTTAGCCTTGATTCCAGAAGCAATCTCTTACTTTTATCATCTCTTGCCATCTGAATAGGCCAGGAATTTTCTAAATTAGCAAGTCCTGATTCCTTAGCAGTTGCTTCCTCAATTTATCTCCTCCTGTATTTTACTATAAGCAGCAAGAAGAAACCAGGGAGAACCTTCAGCCCTGGCTTGGAAATCCCCTCAGCTAAATATTTAAGTTCATCACGTTTGAATTCTCCTTTCTTCCATATAACTGCAGGATATAATTTTGCTAAGTATTCTGCCTCTACGTAACAAGGAATTCCTTTCATCTAGTTTCCAGTGGCATGTTCCTCTGAATTCCTCTCAGTTCTGAGTCCTCATCAGCAGTGTCTTTAAAGTCCATGTTTCTACTAACAGTCTGTTCAAGACTTCCATCCTGCTCCTCAGAATCTTCCAGTCTCTGCCCAGTACCCAATTTCAAAGTCACATTTTAGGTATATGTTATCACAGCACCCCACTTCCAGGTACCAAAGTATGTATCATTTTTCTATTGTTATATAGCAAATTACTACATAGTAGTTTTAAACAACACCATTTAAAAAAAATTTCACAAATTTGTAGGTAAGAATTCCAAGCAGACTAGTCTGGATTCTTTGCATAGAATCTCACGAGGCCAAAAGCAAGGAATTGATCAAGCTGGACTCCTGTGCTCTAGGGAATAAACTGCTTCCAAGCTTACTCATATTGTTGGCAAACTTCAGTTCCATGTGGTTGTAGGACTGAAGTCCCTGTTCCCCTGCTGGCTGACAGCAGGGGTGGTTCTCAGTAGAGACTGCACCCCCTCCATCTTCAGAGCTGAAAAAGTGTGTCAGATCCTTGTGTTTCTAATCTCACTGATTTTACCTTCTGCCATCAGCCAGAGAAAACAGCTTTTAAAAGGTTATGTGATTAGATTGGTTCACCTGGATAATCTCTATTTTGCATACAAGGAAACATAATCATATTTGCAGGTTATACTCACAATCAAAGAGGAGGGGATTATACTAGGATGTGGGTCATTGGGGGTCATTCCTGGAATTTCCCTCCTGTAATTCTGTCGGTGGACTTTTGTGTTTTTTGTAGTCTGGGGCTATTATAAATAAAGTTTATATGAACATTCCTGTGTGAGTTATTTTCATTGCTATTCTACAAATGATGAAAGGAGACCCAAGGATATTAAATATATACCCAAGGTCGCACAGCTAGTAAGTGGCAAAACTAGGACTCAAAGGCAAGTAGGCAGGATTATAAACCATTTAATGTCCATTATCCACAGCTCTTCCCACCCATTATGCCAGTTGCTCTAAGTAATGCCAGAATATGCTGTTTTTAGCACAAGTTTTAGTACTTTCTGGTTACACATATGGAAATGAATCAGCATGTACCTGTTTTTCTCTAGAGTGAGATGGTATGTGCTGTCATTGAAATGCCAACCTACAGATACCATTAATTTAGAATCTTGAGAAATATGGTATATTTCTTGAGACCATTGAGAGTTGGAAGTATCATCTGTCCAGATGAAAGAGACAGGTGAATATAATAATTCAGTTAGTTTTCTTTTAAGCTGCAGTAAGAGACATTATTTAAGGGTTGATAAAATGTTAACTCTGAGTATCCAGAGTATCTGTAGACTATAACTCTAATTGCACTACATGAAATTCCAAAAATGTAGCTTTAATTACAAAAGATCATTTTATCTCCATGACATCTGTAAGTAATTTTCAAACTTTATTCATTTTCTCATTTTCTGTGAGTTCTTTAGCTATTGCATTTTGTGGTTTATTAGTCTTTCTTATTTGCCATGTAATCTGAATGGGCTTTTTTGGAGAGCTTAAATAGATGGAAACATTAAAGGCAAATTTCAATCATATAATACAGTATTATCAAATATAGTTACCATTTATACATTAGATCCTCAGACCTTATTTATCTTATGGCTGAAAATCTGTACCCTTTACTAGCCTCTCCCTATTTTCCTCACTCCCCAGACTCTGGCCACCACCATTTTATTTTGTTTCTATGTGTTGCATTTTTTTTTTTTGATTCCACGTATAAGTGATACCATGCAGTATTTGTCTTTCTGTGATATATATATATATATGTATGTATATATATTATTTATATATATCATATATATATATATATATATATATATATATATATAAATATAAATAAAACATTTTCTTTATCCGTTCATTCATCAGTGGATATTTAGGCTGTTTATGTACCCTTGCTTTTGTGAATAATGCTACAGTGAACATGGGAGTACAGATGTCTCTTCGAGAGACTGATTTCACTTCCTTTGCATATATACCTAGAGTGGGATTGCTAGATCATATGGTAGTTCTAGTTTTAATTTCTAGAGGAAACTCCATACTGTCTTTGTACCAGTTTACATTCCCACCAGCAGTGTACAAGGGTTCCCTTTTATCCACATCTTGCCAGCATTTGTTCTCTTAGCTTTTTGGTAATAAGCATCCTAACACGTGTGAGGTGATATCTCGTAGTTTTGGTTTGGATTTCCCTGATGACTAGTGATGTTGAGCACCTTTCCACATACCTATGCCCATTTGTAGGTTTTCTTTGGTCAGTTCAGGTTCTTTGCCTGGTTTTAAATTGGATTATTTGTTTTTTGGCTATTGAGTTGTACGAATTCCTTGTACATTTCAGTTATTAACGCATTATCAGAGATGTGGTTTGGAAGTATTTTCTCCCATTCCCTAGGCTCCCTTTTCACTTTGTTGATGGTTCCTTTGCTGTGCAGAAGTCTTTTAGTTTAATGTGGTCCCTTTTTGTTTATTTTTGCTTTTGTTGCCTTTGCTTTTGGTGTCATGTTCAAAAAATCATTGCCAAGACCCTTGTCAAGGAACTTACCCCCTCTGCTTTCTTCTGGGAGTTTTATTATTTTAGGTCTTACATTCAAGTCTTTAATTCATTTTGAGTCGATTTTTGTGTATGATGTAAGAGAGGGGTCCAGTTTCATTCTTTTCCATGTGGCTTTCTAGTTTTCCTAATACTATTAAAAAGACTGTATTTTCCCATTGTAAATTCTTTGTTCCTTTGTCGTGAGTTAATTAGCCACATATGCATGAGTTTGTTCCTGGGCTCCCTATTCTGTTAAGTAATATTTCTTATTAATGTCAGGAAATGAGGACTTGCTGTAAAATTCCCAGCTCCCCGTCTTTCTGTTTTTAACATCATTTTTATCTTGAGTCCTTCTTTTTCATTTTAAGATGCGTTTGACTCTAAAAGAACTAGTTTTTCTTTTACTATTCTCCCAAAGATTTCTGAAGCAATTTGACTCATCTTGGGACCAGGTCCAACATTGAACTGAAATATTTTTAATGGTAGTATTATTTTCTGAGATGTTTTATGGTCCTTTAGAGTACTGTCCAAAAGGTATGTAATCTTCAAATATATCTTACCCTAGGAATTTCCTCTTAAATTTTAAGAAAACAATTCTACTTTATGGAATGATCTTGTGGAGAATGTTTAGTAATAAACTTAAAGTATCAATATAGAGTTCCTAGATTCTCCCCTAACCTTATTAAAAAGAACCTGACAATGTTATTTTCATTTTTTATTGCTTCATATGAAAATTATATTAGGAAAGATATTAACAATAAGAGTTGAACAATAATTTTCCCTTGTATAAACTTTCTCCTTGAACATGACTGACTCTGTTACTTTGTGACAGGATAAATTCCAAATTTGATGTGTTACATACATTTGAACTTTCAGCTAAATAAAAAAAAGTGTGGAGTGAAATGTGCATCTTGCCCTCTTCTTTGAAAGGGATTATAGTACTGAATTGAAGTGATTATTATCTCTTGGTGGCATTTATGAACATGAATTAAGTGCTGTTTTGTTTGGGCAGTGATGAGATCTTGTCTACACCATTACTTTCCTATAGAACTTTCTGCAGTGGTGGAACTGTTTTATATATGTGCAGTCAACATAGTAGTCATATGCAGCCCCTTATTGCTTGAAATATGGCTAGTAGACTGAGAAACTGGAATATTCATTTCATTTCATTTTAATTAATTAAAAATTAAATTTAAGAAGCCATATGTGGCTGATGGCTTCTTCATTAGACCAGAATTTCAGCTTGATTTTTTTCACATGTAGTATTTTGTTAAAAAAAAATTTGAGTTAGGAAAGATACATTAAGTGTGCACATATCTCTGTCTCTGTATAATCGGTTCTGTTAAGGTGTTTTTGGAGAGGAGGCAGTATAGTATCATGGAATGGGAAGACTTGTGTTCTGAACTGGCTATGCCATAAGCAGCTTGAGCAAATTATCTCCCTGGACCTTTCTTTACCTGTAAATTGGGAAGTCTGTTGGTTTTCAAATTTATGTTTAGCAATGAGACTCTTTTCTTAAAAGAAAAAAAAAACTGAAAAAAAAAAAAACACTGAGTAGCAACCTCATAGGAAAGATAGAGGTGAAAGTTAGGGGTGGGATGAGAAAGGACAACAAAGTCCTGTGCACTAAACCATCCCTTTATCTCTCAGTAATTCCCAAGCTCCTTCACTATAGCATGGCGCACTTTGCAAAGCACTGGAATCGAAATCCAGGGTTCCTTCTAGCTCTGATAAAGTGTGGTTTCAATAGGATTGCCTATGGAGTTTTCTTTCTACTGGTATCATCTTGGTAGCAATTATTCTCCAAAGGCTAATCTTTACATGTATTTTGACCCAACTCAACTCATTGAAGTTAAGTTTGAAAGGTATTCAGGCCATTTGATAAGGAGACGTTTATATTCTCTTAATTCACCAAAAATGAAACTAAAATGAAGAGCTTAATGGACATAGCCAATATGGGCAGGTCCAAATCAATTTTGCGTGCAGATTTTAAAAAATAGCCATTTAAACTTCCTCCTTTGTGAATGGATTTATTATTTTGACAAATTCAGGAATGATCTTTGTAAAAGAAAATGTGATTGAAGTAGAATTGGTAATGTAGAGGCTCACTCTGTATTCTGTGTGGGCTCAAGGAACTCAGGTTTGCTCTTCCCTCTCTTCTAGGGAAAAGTAACTCAGATCTTTAACGGAGTCCTCAGGTGCATACGACCAGACTAGGTGGTGGATCTTGGCATAAAGGGGACGGCTTCAGAGGGAAGTAGGAGGTTAATAATGCTTTTTTCCACATGACTTTTTGAGGGGTGGTCATCTGTTTTGGATGTCTTCGTCTCCCTTTTTCTTGCCTGCCTTTTCATTGACCTTCTCTTCTCTGTGGTGTGGCTGGTAGAAGGGCCCAGGGCTACCTCCCCTTTCACTTTCACCGTTGGAAAGCATAGAAGGCACTAGGGTGGAGTAGAGAGGACGAATGGAGAGTGTGATTCTAGCCTTGGCAAGTAGTCTTTACATTTACACATGGTCCGTCCAAGCTCACCTGAATAGGAGAGGTCTCAAGGGCTTAGGACCAGGAATATGCTTTCATGGATCTCTGATGAAGTTAGGCAATTAATGGAGGAACCACGGATTTGAGAGATTTTGTCAGCCTTTCCATTTATTAAGACTAAGGAACATAATATTTTTGTTACTAGATCACACTATGATTTTAAACCTGTTGATGGGAAGGACGGTTCATTGTCTCTGAGGGTACACTGTTCTATAGCAAGTTCAGCTCTGGAAGCTTTTAATAAAATGAAATATATGTTTCCTTTCTTGGCATTATTAAGATTTAGCAAGTGAACGAACATAAAAAAAAGAAAATGAGAAAAAAAGCTTAGGTTAAAAAAGTGTCAAGCATTTTGATTATGCTTGTATACAACATGTGTCAAGGTTGTCCTATTCTGTTAAATACAATAGGACAGCTGAGCCCATATGATTTTCTCCTTCCTCTTGACTATTCCTTTCTGGATCTTTGGCTCTTAGCACAGTCCTTTATTACATGGTAGAAACTCAATAAATATATGTTTAATGCTAGTTTGCCAATGTTTGTCTTAAAGTTGAAGGTGAATGGAGGGAAGAGAGAGCATTTATGAAGTAAGCTGATAAATGGTAAAGGAAAATTATAACCAGATACGCAGTTGGTATCATAACTTCTTGCCTGAGTGAAACAATTAATGGGATGGGAACATTATCTTCTTCCTATTTCTCCCTCTATCCTCTGCCCTGCCTTGATAAGACTGTCAACACATCCCTGGAAACTTAACTCTGTCAAGGTCAAGGACCATTCCTCTGTCACTCAACCAGGAAACTCATTGCCAAGGGAGTTTCACCATCTCTCAAACCCAGGAATGTTTACCTGGTTGTGGAATCTCAGCTTCAGGCAGAGAAAAGGAATTGTGCAAGCAATACTACAAGGCCCTGCATTTGATAAGAAATAGAGACTAAAATCTTCTGACAAATTTTATCTCTTATATAATTTCTTTCTTATGGGGATCAAAACAACCAACACACAGTCTTGACCAGAGGACGGAGATACTTCTAATTTTGGAAAGCCCTAGGACATTTTCTTATGTACTCTTTTAGTCTGCCTTTTAATTTTAGCTATGGTATATTCTGACATAGAAATTATTTTAATTTTCATTTTGTCACGTCACTTTTCTCCTTTGAACTTTAGCTTTTATGTTTAGAAACTCTGCAAAACTCCTTGTACTACAATTTAGAAGTCTTAACAGAGGACTCTGTCATAGTACATCATTCATTTTGCCTCTAAAAGTACTTGTCACCTATACCTGACAGAGTTTTTGGTTGCAAACAACTGAAGAGGAATTTATGGCAAAGATATCCAGTAACAGGAAGAATTGAGAACCAGGCTAAGAAAATGGGCATGTAAGCAGATAGGGTAGTGGGTCCCTGGAGGAAAAGAACCAGACATAACTTTCTTGACAAGAGAAGCCATTTTAGGCCTAAATCATTTTGTAATATGTCTGGCCACAATGCTTGCCCTTGCAGTAAGGAAAGTTCTCAGTAGTTAATGATTTTAAGGGAGCAAATGAATGTAAGAACAAACAGCTCTTAACAGACCGGGGAAATAGCTTAACCATACTGGAGACAAAAAATCAGCTGTAAAGACTCCCATTTCTGCATCAGAGGTAAAGATTAGCCTGAAGCATATTCTTGAGCTTTTTTGCAGAATCCAAACCCCTCGAGCACTCAACCACCAGACTAATTGGAATGATGATGTTGACCTTTGCTGACCCTCATGACTTCAGTCAACTAGAGCCTGGACTCTGTCAGCTTCTGCCCCAATGCTATGCTGAATTCTCCTCTGCTCAAGCCCCTTTATAAATATGCATGCACCCTTAAATTAAAATTTTCCCAATTTTACTGTCTGGGGAGACACTGCCTTGGGAAATATCCCCTGTGTTGTTCTTACTTGCTGCAAGTAATAAATCCTTCCTTCTCCTGCTCTTTGGCTTGGTTGTGTCTTTTGGCTCAACATCCATCAAGAGGTAAACCCAGTTTTTGGATAACAGGCAGGAACCAAGGGAAACTGGGCAGCTATAGCTGGAATTCTAGGCACTGGGTCGGTTTGTGTGGGGGACTGCCACTGGGTCCCAGCCTCCATCACTGTTACCATTGGACTCTCAGCCATCCATGCTCTCTAGCTAATAATAAAATATATATGTGGAAATTGATACTTTAGAGTTAAAAAAATACAAAGATGTTTTACGTTTACAGTTACACCAGCACTGTTTTTCAAGTTGTCATGCCTCTCCATACTCTGCCACTTCCCTTGCTCAAATTGTCAACTACAGCAGACAGAAGAACACATTCACATGATAGAAAATGGTGCCTTTAGGCGTTGAATATTGGGAATCCTTTTATACCAATGATGCTCAGGGGATATCATATTAGAATACTTAATGTTTGCAATGTGCCTCGTGTCCTGCTTGTCATTTGAACTGCTACCTGTGTCTCCCTGACTTCAGACTATACTACAAAGCTAGTAATCAAAACAGTATGATACAGGCACAAAAAACAGACACATAGATCAACGGAACAGAATAGAGAGTCCAGAAATAAATCCAAGCATTTACAGTCAATCTACAACAAAGGAGACAATATACAGTGGAGAAAAGACACTCTCTTTAATAAGTGGTGCTGGGAAAACTGGACAGCCACAAATAAAAAAAAGAAATTAGAATGTTCTCTAACACCATGTACAAAAATAAACTCAAAATGGATTAAAGACCTAATGTAAGACTGGATGCCATAAAACTAGAGGAAAATATAGGCAGAACTCTCTTTAACATAAATTGTAGTGATTTTTTTTGGATCTGTCTCCTAAAGCAAAGGAAGTAAAAGCAAAACTAAACACATGGGACCTAATTGAACTTAAAAGCTTTTGCACAGCAAAGGAAATTACCAACAAAATGAAGACAACCTACTGAATGGGAGAAGATATTTTTAAATGATGTGACCAATAAAGGGTTAATATCCAACATATGTAAACAGCTCATACAACTCAACATCAAAAAAACAAACAACCTGATTGAAAAATGGGCAGAAGAACCAAATAGACATTTTTCCAGAGAGGAAATGCAAATGGCCAACAGGCGCATGAAAAAATGCTCAGCATCTCTAATCATCAGGGAAATGCAAATCCATAAATCACACTGAGATATCACCTCACACCTGTCAGAATAGCTGTCATCAAAAAGAAGACAAATAACAAATGTTGGTAAGGATGTAGGAAAAAGGGAACACTTGCACATTGTTGGTGAGAATGGAAATTGGTGCAGCTACTGTGGAAAACAGTATGGAGGTTTCTCAAAAAACTGAAATAGAATTACTATATGACCCAGCAGTTCCACTCCTGAGTATAAATCTGAAAAACCAAAAATACTAATTCAAAAAGATGCATGCACTCCATGTTCATACCAGCATTATTTACAATTGCCAAGATATGTAAGCAGTCTAAGTGTCTTATCAACAGATAAATGGATAAAGACGTGTATATATGTGTGTGTGTTTGTGTGTGTATATATATATGTAAATAGAATACTACTCAATCATAAAAAAGAATGAAAATTTGCCATTTGCAGCAACATGGATTGATGTAGAGGACATTATGCTAAGTGTAATTATAGAAAAACAAATACTGTAATGATAACACTTATATGTGGAATCTAAAAAATAGAACAAACTAGTGACTATAACAAAAGAAGCAGACTCACAGATATATAGAGGACAAAGGTAATGGTTACCAGTGGGGCAGGGGGAAGGGGCCCTATGGGGTAGGAGTTTAAGAGGTACAAACTATTAGGTGTAACATAAGCCACAAGGATATATTGTACAACACAGGGAATATAGCTGGTATTTTATAACTGTAAATAGAGTATAATCTTTAAAAAATTAAGTTAGAACTTTCCTAAACCACCCTCCCCCCAACCCAAAAACCGAAAAAGCCCTGCCACCTATGTCTTGAAGAATTTCTCAGGTTGGCTGTACCCTTATGTGACTGCCTCTAGGTGGAGTGTGGGCTGGGAGCTGGCAGAACGTGGGAGCCATGGGAGTGCCCTCTTTTCAGGGGCTGTGGGAAGGAGAGACTGCTCCTACTTTGGATTCTTTCTTCCTCCCAAGGCCAAACCCTGTTCCCTACCTAGAGTTTGGATACTGGAGAGCCAAACACCTGGCTTTCTTCCAAAGTCCCCACCCTCTTGGTATCCTGGCCAGGTAACTGCGCTCCTCTTCAGTGGTACAAACCCACAGGGGTTAGGCGAGGTCAGTGTTCGTTTTGTCCTTACTAACCACTTCAGAACCATTGCTTCTCCTCTCATGCTGGATCTCCTTTGGGGCTCATGCCAGACCTCCTATAGGGCTCATGCCATCAGCTACCACCATTCTGGTTGGGATTATTTACTGACTTCCCCCCATTTCCACATTTGTTAAAAATATATATACAGAGTACGATTCCAACCAAATGACATTCTGGAAAAGACACAGCTACAGAAACAATAAAAAGATCGTGGTTTCCAGGGGTTTGGGGATAGGGAGGGAAGGAGGGATGAATAGATGGAGCACAAGGGATTTTTAGGGTGATGAAATTATTCCGTATGATACTATAGTGGTGGCTACATGTCATTATGCATTTGTCAAAGCCCATAGAATGTACAACATCAAGAGTGAGCCCTAATGCAAACTATGGAATTTGGTTGATAATAATGTGTCCATGTTAGTTCACTGATTGTACCAAATATGCCACACTGATGAGGGATGCTGAGGGTAGGGGAGTATATATGTGTGGGTGGATAGGGCTATATGGGAACTTTGTATTTTCTGTTCAATTCTGATGTAAACCTGAAACTGCTCTAAAAAAATAAAGTCTGTTAAAAAATGTATGTACAGAAATTATACCACAATAAAATTGTTACAAAATAAAATGTCCAGCCCTGCATAAATGAAAAAAAAAATTATGGCTCCTCATCCTGCTCACTGCTCCTGGTTCTACCCTTGTCCTGAGAAGTGACTTTAATGTGGTCATGTCCTAATTGTCTAACACCATGACTTTACAATTAAAGTTGATCTTTCAGCTGAATCTGCAGTATGAATTGATCTCTATTTTTATCCCCTTGATAACTCTAATATTTAAACTGAATTTATAATCTCTTCCTTCCAAATCTGCCTCTATTCCTGAATCCTAGTGAATTGCACCACTTTCTTCCAAGTTTCCCAAGCCAGAAATCAATGAGTCATCCTGAATCCTCTCCCTTTCTGAGAACTCCTCACTCTGGTTTAATGTAGATACCGTCTTCTTAAGATCTCTTGAGCCCATTTCCTGTTTTTATCTGTTTTATTATTGCCTTAGTACAAGTTTAGATGTCTTTTCATGTGGATAGCTGCAATTTCTTTCTAACTGGCTTCTATTTTTAAAATGCTTTCTGTTCAGTCTATCCCCACATGCCAAAGTAATCTTCCTAAAACAAATCTGATCATCTCATTCTTCTGCCGAAATCCTTCTGTGGCCCTCTAGTTCTCAGAATAAAAATCAAATGCATCCCTTTATGATAAAAGTCTATTCTTGATAAGACCTTTGTTTCTGTAATTCAACAACTGTATCTCCTGTAACATGTATTTTGCTCCAGATAGAGTTCTCCAAATTGGTCTTTCACTCTCTCTACTTCTTTCCTAGGTCCATTTCTATTAATGTTTTAAAACTCAATTTGGTTGTCAAGTGATATATTTGTAGATAGATTATATTTTGAGATTTTTAGAGTGGGCTTGTGATCCAGTTCAGGGCTATCAGAGTCATTGTCTGGGAATTTTCTTCTGGAGGAGTAGGAAAGACCATCTTTTGCCTTTCAGGTTAGGTTGTTGTGAAGATGTGACTCTGGTCTCCTGTCACTTAGAGGCTGTTCATTGACAGAAAATGAGACCAACATCTAGACAGAAGCAGAGCTAAGAATGGGAGCAAGGAAGCATGAGAGAGAGTGAGAAATTGGTGACATTGTTTGGGCCCTGGATCTAGTGTGCATAATGTTGAATCTATTATGGTCCTTTGCAGTTCTTAGCTGATAAACCCACTCCCCTCTTTCACTGAAATTAGATTGACTTGGCTTTTATTCCTTCAGACCCAAAAGAGTCCATGGAGATTCAATAAAATTAAAGTGGTAATTAACATTATTTATAAATTTAGTCTTTACAATTTTTGGCTCTAGTTACACACAGTATAATTTTGACAGATGGTTTTCATGGGAAACCTACAGGTTTGTGTGTGTGTATGTTGATTTTTTAATTCTGCATAAAGCAGGCTGTACTTAAAGGGTAGTTCAAATTTTGCCTAAATTAGCACTGGAAGTAGAGGGAAAATATAAGAATTTTTTTTCAGGAAGCTTATTTGCAATCTTGTATCATTTAACTTAATGGTTCTCGACTCTGGCTGTACATTAAAATCGTCTGAGGAATTTTTCAAACTGTAGGTGCCTGGGGCTCTCCCAGACAAAGTGAATCAGAATCTCTGGGACTGGGACCTAAGCATTGGTATTTTTTAGAAGCTTCTCAGGTTTCAGCTTTCAGTGAGGGTTGAGAACCACTGATGTAATCTAATATTTTTCTCTGTTCCTTGAGGAATTCAGGTTACCCATACATGACTTTTTGTTGTTCCCTTTTCCTCACTGTAATTTTCCCTGTGATGAACAAAACATGAGAAATCAAGCTTCTGGTTTTCGTGCTGTCTTCTAGGTTGGGGTTTCTGCAGAACTGGCCAGGGACATGTGAAAAGGCACTGCTTACCTTTAACTTTGAGTTTAATAATGTGCCTGTAAATGCAAATCACTACAAATTAAGTTGCTCTAAGTTGTCTTGCTTAGATTTATATTTTTTCAGACTTACCTTGTTACGAGCTTTCTTTAAGGAGGTGACACTAGAAGTAAGAAGATCTCTTTCAATTGTAAAATTGGTGCAAAAGGAAACCATTAGAATGATATATTAAAGTAGACACATCTCATGTTATTAGGAGTTTAATATGTAGAACAGAAAGATTCCTTATATTCATAAAATATGCAGTTTGGTCTATTTATCCTAAAAGCTCACCAACATTGCCATGCTAAAAGCAGTTGCTGTCCAAGATTAAAAGTATATTTAGTTTTTGATGATGTATCTGATTAAAAGCAGACATTTTCCCTTAATTTTTAGTTTATGACATTGGCCAGTTGCCTTTAGGTATTATATATGCACACACACACATATTTGTTTTGTTTTACTTTATAATAACATTTAAATAAAACTACAAAAATAATAATATATGGCAAGACAACAATGTTAGAGAAATGCAGGAATTAATTAAATTTGCTTAATTAATTGATCATATAAGAATTTAGTGGGATGGCTTCTTGGTACCTTGCCCAAAGGGCTGACAGGAGTACAGTCCTGATCATCTGGAATTTGCAGTCTAATTGGAGAGATAAGGCAAAGCAGAAAAATTAAATAAACGTTCAGGGAGCATGTGAGTCAATGCCAGTCTAAAGAGTAATGTCAGTAGTACTGCATCTCAGATGAGGGAGAGATATACATGAAATAAACTTCCTAAAATATGTGAAATGAAAAAGATTTAAAAAAATTCTTCTCTGTATATTTCATTACCCTGTGGTGCATTTTTAGTTGCATATTTTTGACCAGATACAAATCACAAGTTAGTTAACTGGGTGGCCAAGTTTTTGTTTTCACAATCTATTCTTTATAGAGCATTGTTTAGAAAATTCTATGTTGTTTGAGGGGAGAGGGAGAGTTATGAGCTTACAGATTCTCAAAGTTGTCCAGAATTTAAAATTTATAGGTTGTAATTTTAAAACCTTGGATTGGATTTTGTTTATTCTGATTTCCTACCCTCAACATAGAACGTTGTGTGGGTTCCATAGAGATGTCTTGGCTCTGGTGTGGAGGACGGGTCGGGATTGATGGGGCTTGGATCCAGAGAGCCTTTTAACCTGTGGGTTCTCTTGAGCTTGTTGAGGTAGCCAGATACTTTGATCTTCTCTGGGAATGTCCAGTTGCCCTTCCTAATTTATGTTACCTCTCTTCTTGGATATGGTAACAACCTGAGGTAGCAAAATCGTAAGGTATGTTCCAAGTAATGAATAATTTAACTTTTCCCACATTAAAGTGCTTATCGCACAAAGATGGTGCAGTCACACATTACAATTCTAAGTTGAGAGAGGATGAAAAATTGCTCATCTAACATCCTAGTTTGTGCTTGTGGGGGATATGTCTTAAATGGAAACATCATTTGATCATTTGTCATGTGGCTTGAAAAAAAGATACAAAGCAATTGCTCTAGTGTAAGGGCAGAGCTATTTCTCTCTGGTCTCATCTTTCCTTATTGGGAATGAAAGTTTGTTTTTGTTTTATTTGGATCTCAAAACCACTTTTTGGTGGCTGGTTAAAATTGCTTTCCTTTCAGCCACTTGAATGCCAATTCAATTAGACCCTCTCTCCTCAGGGCACCTAACCCTTATTATAAAAAATCACCTCAGATGTCCTCAATGTTTAACACCACCATCCAATTCTAGTAACTTCTGACTTTTGTTTTTCTCCTGAAGTTCTTTAGCTTTCTTTACAAGTTTGCCTCTTTATTTTCACAATCTGTGGCTCTTTATTTTGGCTCCTCTCATCTGAGAATCAAATTCTGGCCCATTGTCTCAAATAAATATTAGTGTATCTACCAACTAATTACATTTCAATCCCTTTAGCCTCGGGTAGTTTGGGATTTCTTGATTCTCTTTTGATTTGAGAAAAGGATTTTTTTAATGTTTCCACTGCAGTTATTTAATGATTCAATATTCATAGAAACTCAAACTTCAGAGGAGCAAATAGCCGCAACATAAATCTAATTAAGCTCATGTTACCCTAGTGAAGTAGAGAGAATAAATAAGCAGGGAGGCTGTAATCATTGCCTCCCAAGCCCGTTTGAAAACAAAGTTTTAAAAATGTTAAACCTGTGCTAATCTGCCTGACTGCTCAGGTTTCATTTGAGAAAGAATTGTGGCTGTTAATATTATCACTAAAATATGTGAATCGATTTCCATAATCACAGCCCAGTGGGATGGTGCATAGACTTAATGTGGCTTTGGCGCTTACGTGCTTCCCAGTGCATTGATTAATACTGTCCTCTCAAGTGGAACCCAGTCGGGGTAACCTGCCAGAGGACTATTTTCTATAAATTTCAGCTGAACTAATATCTGTGCAAATCTTAAGACCAAAGAAGCGTTGATGAATATACCACAATTAAACGTGCCTTGTGAAATGAAGAATGGGGCAAAGGATAATGAACATACTGAAATGATTCAACATGTTTTATGCATGACACATTTGTAATTAAAACAGATCCTGAAGGTAGGTTTGTATATACTAATATAATGATTTCAAGGAAGCAGAATGTGTTTTTAAGTATCTACAGGGCATATTTCCCAAGTGGAGAATATGAAAGTTTGGCTCATTTTGCTTCCTCAACAGTTGTATATCAGAAACGAGAGACTGAGTGCACTAGCAAACCACACTTGTTAGGAAATTTGTTTGTATTGATTAAATATATGATTATTGTATAAATCTGTCAGTTCACCCTCAATATATAATTTTCTAAACAATGTTTTATGAATAATTTTAATTTCAGTTACTCAGTCAAATATTACTGTTTGTCAGAATTCCTCGGTCTTACAGAAGCCTTTGAGACCTTTAACAGTTCAACAGTTAGTGTCCATGGCAGCTCAGGGCGCAGGACCATTTTAGGATTTAATGCTACTAATAATTTATGTTTGCAAACTATATCAACCCTATTACAGTTTACAAAATGTTATTACAACCTTTTTTATCATTTGGTCCTCAAAATAATCATGTGAGGTAGGAATAAATATTGTTACTGTTTTACAAATGAGGAAAATGGAGGCAAATGACATCTTCTGTAGACTTTCATTTTTAGGTTACGAGTAAGGGCTAATTACCACTAATCTACTAAATGAATTATTAAAGTTGACTAATATTTGGTTTTCATAAAGGAAAGTTAACAGGTAACTAGAGGGCTCTCAGTCAGTACATTTGCAGCTAAAGAGTCTGGCTACTGTGTAGTTCTTGGCCAGTTTACAGAACTCCTGTTGGACTTGTTCACACGTGGATAGTTGCAGTTCCCACAATATCAAAGAGAAACAGTTAGTTATTCTTATGCCACCTCTGTTTTCTTGGGTGTTGCTGCTCTTTTGCTTTGTAATCATTACAGTGTTGTGAGTTGTTTTGTTAACCTTACAATGTAGAATGTTGCATATTTGCAACAACTGTAGTCTTTTTACTTTTACCATTACTTTTCATCGTAAGTAAACTTTAAGGTAAATTATTATCTTAAAGTTTTATGTACATAAGTATATACAAATTTACCTTAAAGTAAGTACATATAATATATATTATTATATATACATTATATATATCTATATAGAGAGCTGTGTATGTCGACCACTAAGTTGTAAGAGCACCACTAAGTTGTGTGTGCATAGATATAAACCAGCATACTTCGATACTGAATGAAGCAGAGGTACACTGTAGTAAGAATGTGTGAGACATTGGGCCTTGGGGTCTTCAACATTCCTCATGTGGGCTGAGTTAAAAAGTGAGAACCATCTGCCTTCAGGAGTCCTGAGTTGGACACTGACGGGTACCTGCTTGCTTGGCATGTGGTTACAGGGGCTTTGCATAGGTACTTCTGATTTCCATAAAGACCATGTTGATGCCACGTGTTTATAAGAAGAGTTTGGGACTGTTTGTATAGTGTTTGGGCTTTGACTATATGATTATGAAGAAATGAATCACAGTTATGTTGGCCAGAACCACCACTAAGCTTTATATGTGAAATACAGGAAGTATTATTCTGGTTTTTTTCATGAAGCTATGATTGCTTACACGTGCCTAAAACTCTACAATTAGAGGGGACCTTGGAGATTTGCCACTAACTCCCTTATTCTTTGAAGGGAAAAATGAGCCACAGAGGAGATGATTTAAGACCACAGAGACTGAGATAGAACCAGTGATCAGAGCTCCTGATGCTCAGCTTAGAGTGTCTTTTTTTTTTTTCAATCTAAATTTTCTTTATTTTTTTTTGTATAGGAAATAGACCCACATGATTAAAAAATTTCAAAAATTATGGAAGGGCTTATAATGAAAATCTCCCTTTTAGTCCATTCTTTCGCCATCTAGTGCTTCTCTTTGGAAGCAAACAATGCTATCAGTTTTGTAAATATACTCCCAGAAATATTTTATGCATATGTAAATATATATGTAGATATTCCCTTCTATTTTGATGTACATGTTAGTATACTCTTCACATGATTTTGCTGCTTGTGTGGTTTTTTTTAGACTCAACATTTGAAAGCATTTCATATTGTTACAAAAAATCCTTATTAATTTTTGTAGCTGCAGAATATTTATTGACTGGATATATCATAATTTATTGAACCTGTCATCTGTTGATAAACATGTAAGTTATTTCCAGTCTTTGCCATATTAATGTTGTAGTAAAGTATCTTGTGCATATGTCAGTTTGCATGTGTTTGAATATATCTACAGGATAAATTCCTAGAAAAGGAATTTTCTTTGTTTGAGAGTAGATTACCTGATATATATTGTAAAATTGCACTCTGTTGAGGTTGAATCAATTCACACCAGCGATATATGACACTGCCTACTTCCTCGTATACTTACCAACACAGTGTTAAACTTTTTGGCCTTTGCTTATCTAATAGTTGAAAAATGGTGGTGGCTGAGCGTTGTTTTAATTTGCACTTCCCTAATTGGAAGGAAGTTATACATTACTTCTTGTACTTCAGAGCCATTCTGTCTTTACTTTCCTGTGAATTGTTCATAAGTTTTGGCCATTTTCCTACCAGTTTGTTGGTCTTTTCTTTATCAATTTTTTGGAAATTCTTTCTAAATTAGTGAACTTGATACATTGTCTATAGCGTTTTTTTTTTTTTTCTCAGTTTCTCAGTTAAGAATCGTTTTTCCTTGGCTACATCTGATAGAGTTGAGGAATCATTAGAAGGAAATCCGTGTAACAGCACACTATCTTAAGAGCCTGTTTCTGGTTGGTTTAGTCACCAAAACTGCTGTTGAGTCCTCATCACGAGATACTTTCAATTGTGTTATGATGAATAGAGACAAATGAGTGCTGAAAATTTTGCAGCTACCTGGAAAAGTCAACTATTTTCTTCTAGGAAACTGCTGATTCTTAAAGGCCCTCATTTGCATTTAATTTTGGGAATTCATATTAATTAAAAATTATGATTTGATTTGGGCTTTGTTCTGTGTTACATCCTTATCTAGCTGAATCAGTGAGCTTACTTAAACACCAGCACCTGGCACTCTTCATTTGTTAGGAATGTAAGGTAGGCATACTCTCCCCACTTGATAGACAAGGAAACCTACACCGAGGCATGGAGAGGTTAAATAAAATAAAAACTGAAAATGATATCACTCTGTAGTGTATAGCTCTGCATGATTTAGGTTTTAGCCAAAAATAGTTCTTTATATGAAAATTATCTGGATAATCCTCATGTTCAGCTTTTTAACTAACTCTTCAAACCCTCTCTGGCTATGGATTTAGGTGATGAACTCATAGGATGAGAGCAACAAAAAGATTTTCTGATAATACCTTAGAAATGAAAAATAATAAAAGCATATACAAGGAAGGAACTAAATTTGATAGTACAGTATTATTTTAAATATTCTACATTGAGACAAAGATGAATTATCATCATTGTCCAAGAGATACTATGACTATCAAATTATTATCCACAAACACCACAAGATATGGATGAGGAAGAGGGAAGAAAAAAGCCCTGGAGCATATAAATGAATAAAATTGGCATTATATAAATGACTCTAACATTTGGTGAATTATGTCACTGAAGTTGTACATCTGTCTATGGTTAATAAGGCATATTAACTATAGTTAATAGTTTTTGTAAGAAAAAGCACAGCACTTCCTTAAGCAACACCAGGTAAGCAGTTATGATCAGGTTGTCAAAGAGGGAAGGAAGGACTTTTTCTTGGTGACAGCTGGTTGAAGATGACTGAGGGACTGCAGCATTGGCATCATGGCATCAGTGCATTAATGGTGTCAGTGCATCAGCACATTATCGCCCTCAGTGGCACCGGTGCATTAGTAGTGCATCCATCCCACAGCAGGAAGGAGAGCTTTAAGTTAATTTATATAAAGTAAATTTATTCTCACTAAGGAATACAAAGCATTTAAAATCTTTGGATAATATGTCCCTATGAAATCATATTTCAGTTCCTCACAGAGTATATCTTGCTCTCTTGCTTCTAGGCTTTTGAACATACAGTTTCTCTGTCTTAAATCTTCTCTATCTCTGTCCTTCTCCTGTGTTTGGCCAGCCCTGACTCTTCATTTTACAAATCTCAGCTTAATTGTCCCTTCCTCCTGGAAGCTTCCCTGACCCCTCAAGTATGTGTTAAGTGCTCCTCACAGGCCCTGCTACAGCAGGTTAGACTTCCACCATCGTGACACATGTTGCCCTGTATTCTAACTGCCTGTTTGTCTGTTTTCCTGACTAGACTATAAATTCCCAAAGGCTGGGATATGTTTCTCTTTTATGTTTTACTTTATCCCCAGGCACGTAGTAGTCTTCAAGAAATATTTTTTGAATGAATAAATAGGTGAATAAATTCATTTAAACTATAGTTACTGTAAATAGTGCATTATGATTTTGGTGGAAAAAATAAACTATGGTTTAAGTTATAGGCATAATGATTTTTAAAGTTTATGTAATTATTTTTAATGTAGATACTACACATCCTAGTCTCCTGCAATGAATTATCTGATTTATTAGTAAGTATACTGTGAAAAATCAAACTAATATTTATACTATTTATAATATTTATAGGTATTGATTTACTAGTGCATTGATAGTCCATTGTTTTCAGTGGTTTCTAGAATATATTCTTCTATTATGTTGGCTCCTTACAGTACCGCACTTCTGTAATAAAATATCAAAGTGTTGTTTGTCAGATTTGATGATGAAAACTGAGATATATTCCGGTATCTATGGTAATACTCAGTAGTACAGAAAAATCCAATACAGGATCAGTCTGGACCCTGTTGGATTATTGAGCTTTTACTGAAATTTGCCTAAGGGTGGGCATCCAGTATTGTGACAGAACCCAGACTAAAGGGTCAGTCTGGTCAGCTAAGGTTATTTTACTATCTTGTACAGTTTTTATGTTTGAATATTGTACCTTAAAGAGGTTATTGAATAATTGTACTGATGAATAAAAGACATGAAATAGAAGAGACAATTTTGGCAGAACAAAGTACCATACTGTAACATATGATATAAATCAAGTAAGATATATACATTTTTTAATAGTTATCAGAATGTGGTTCTTAACTGGCCAAGGATCCAATTGTACTTTATTCTTTTAAAGTGGTATTTTGAGAGGACTTTACTTCCTTTAAATTAGTTTATTGTATTATTGGTAAAATAATGAATTTTGCTCTTCCTCATTTAGAGCCTGAGTCATGAACATGTTTTCTCTTCCAGTGAGATTATTATAGGATCAAGGCCAGATGAATGTCAGGAAAACCAGGACTTCAACAAATAGAAACTCTAGAATCTTGTATCAAGGAGTAACTGGATGGGTTTTAAAGAAAATTTGAGTATATGGGTTGAGGAAGAGAAGGGTAGATGGTTGGAGAGAGGAATGAACTGAGAAGATGGAAGGATGGGATGAGCATGAAGTCCTCTTTCTGCTTTCTTCTTCTGGGCTCTGGTCAGAATTTGATCATCACTTCTCTTTTCTGGCCACTGACTCTTGACACTCAGAAGGGGAGGGGGAGAACTTTGATGAGCCGGGTCTTTATAAAGTGCCTTTGTCTAAGCGTAAGAGCAGAGTCTGTGATAAGAATTTTTGTGTGGGTGAGGGAAGGAGGGGGAGCTGACTCAGCTGGCTCTTTACCTCTGTGGACAGCTAAAGCTGGATCCTACCAGGCTCGCCAAGGAGCCATGTAGCCTGTACCTCTGAATTGTCCACCTGAGTGACAGAGGAGGGTGCCATTTATGCACAGCCTCCCATCTTCCACTGCTCCAGGGTTACTCCAAAGGTGTGAATGCCTCAGAGTCAGAGGAGCCCTGGGGCAGAAAGGAGGAGATGCCTGGTCCAGTGGAGAGAAGGGCAGCAGGACTGGCTCTACGGGCAACATGCGCCATTGCACAGGGCACTGTGCTTGGTTTACTTCACTTGTGTCATTGGCTTGAAATGCTTGTTTTGAGCAGGGAACCTTTCATTTTCATCTTGCTTTCAGCTTTAAGCCCGTCTATTCATCCTTCTCCATCTGGTCCTTCAAGAGTAACAGAGCAAAATGGAGATGTGTTCCCTCACCCTATCCCCATTCAGAACACAGAAAGAGATATAGCATTTTGGTATTCAAAATCACTTTTTTCTTTCTGTTATAGTAGTGGATTTTGATACTATATAATCATGATGAGGGGAAGATATGCCAAGAATAACATACTCTCAACTAAGTGTGATAGCAGGAAATACTGAGATCTTCATTTCAAATACATAATTCTGTAAAACATGGTCTTACACACAAAATCTTGTTTAAGACTGTGGCTTTATCTATGTGTAAAAAGTAGGAGACGTTAGTCTGGACTCCTTGATTCTAAATTTCAGAAACCTAACGCACAAACTTTAACAAAAGTAGGGAATTAATTGGCTCAGGTAACTGACTATGAAAAGGGTAGAGAGAGCTTGCTCAAGGATGACTGGACTAAGATAATCAGAGTGTTTAAAGTGCTCTTTCCATCTTTTGGGTTTTGATTCCCTCTAAATTCATTCCCTGTTTCCTTCATTTTCTCCTACTTCACATGAGCTTTTCCCATCTATCAGGGCACAGAGTCTTAGTTAACTCTGGTCTTTTGAAGCCTTATAGCATCCCAACTCAACAGGAAGGAGAATCTTCTATCACAGATTCAGTTAGAAAATTCCAGGTGACCGCGGGAACCTGGCATAGGCACATGCTCATTCTCTAGACCAGTCACTGAGGACAGATAGTGGGTGGTCCATCACAGGTCACATGGTCCCAGGGGTGAGGAGGGCAGAGTGATTAAAACAGTAGAAGTGCCGCACAGGCCTGTGGAGCCTGCTCGGACCACCTGCCAGGGGACTGGTAGGTCTGGCTGTGTATGAGGTGCAAACCAGACGGAGGAAGTCAGACCTCTCAGCCTGCGTTTATGACATGGGTCTCTGCTGTTATCTGAACCTTTGGAAGACTTTCTTGAGGAAGGATTTGGCTCCCTTATCCTTTCACTGTGTGAGGACAAAGCAAGAAGGCATTGGCTACGAACCACGAAGAGGACCCTCACCAAAGACCATGCTGGTGCCTTGATCTTGGACTTCCAGTCTCCAGGACTGCGAGAGAGGAATTTCTGTTGTTCATAAGTCACCCAGTCTGTGGTGTTTTGTTACAGAAGCCCGAACAGACTGAGATAATACCCTTTGAGGGTATTGTCCTCAAAATGACTAAACGCAAATTCCTCAGCACTCTCTGTAGGAAAGAGTCTGGCAGGAGGGGCAGTGACATCAGAGATTCCTGCCTAAATCTCTGAGTTTTGATCATCTCCTTGGTGTTCTTTGCTGACATCCAATCCTAAAGTCATAGCTGAAGGAAACAGTAGAGTGATGGAGTAAAATATCTGGTGAGAAAGCAGGAAGTCTAGCCTTGAAGACAGTACAGAAGAATTGAAAGCAGAGTTGTGTCCAGAACCACTCAGGCGTATGACAGACACATTCATGAATAAAAATTTATATTCTTCAACTTATAAACATTTTCTTTTTGTTTTTAAAGGGATGCCTTAATGAGGAAGCAGGTAGGAGATTATACGCAAGGAAAGTTGCTTAAAGTTGCACCTTTAACAAAGTTTAGGAAGAAGTTGAGTGGCCTGGAATTGAAAAGTGATACTTACTTTTATTGCTATTCCAAACAGATGTGAATTAAATGTTGATTTCTGGAGCTTTTGTGTTACATGGTCAACTTAACTGGACAATGGGCTACATCTAGATGTCCTGGTGCTTTTTAGCCACAAGATGTGTATTTGAGGGAGTGAGTGAATGGAAAAAAGCAAGAAAGCCTCAGTGAAGAGAAGTAAACATCTTCTCATGATTGATACAAAGGCAGAAATAAAAACCATGCCTTGTTAATACATATAGTGAAACACATTTCTTTTTGAGAGGAAGAGTCCCAAAGCCTTCTGAAAATGTAATTTTTTATTTAGAGGAAAAAAGCAGTTCTTGTATACCTCTCTGATATTAAAAAATATTTATGATAAAAGCATTGCTTCCAAATGTGTTTTCTTTCAAAGATGTTCTTTTCATGTTGAAATCTAAGTCTTTAAAGCTTTTCTGGTTTAACTGTTCTTAGAAATAATGTTTATAAATGACACCCATGGTATCCCACTAGGCAAATCAGTACAAGACATGAGGAGCAGGAATATTGAGGCTGACATGTCCCTACCTGAATATAAATGCTGCTGAACCACTATGCTAATTTTTTACCGAGATATTTAATGGGATTTTTAAAGGAGACTAATAAACAAATGGTCCCCAAATAAAAAATGAATGAACAGTACACATTAAAGATTGTTTATTCTAATCCTCTAGCATTTTCATGATTCAAAACACTGAGGAATCAGACAACTAATTTCCCTGAGTTGTCCTAGAGGCTGTGAATTTGAGATGAATAGAACAGTGTATTTCTGAGAGATAGAACACTAATTCAGTCATACTTTGTTTAGGTCAGTAGACATCATCCTGAAAAACTGTATTTAAATCAAATATAAAATGTGCTAAATTTAGTCCACTACAGGTACATTATTGTTTATTATGTTATTCTCAGTGCTTTTCTGAAGTTTAAAAAATTTCGAACTCAAAAAGGGATAAATGCCCCAAGGGAATTCATTATTTAATGGAATTTTTTATTAAGCAAATAATCACTTCCTAGTTTATACTTTTATGAACGAGTATGTTAATCCCAGTCCTCCCAGAAGCAGGCACTGAGATGGGATAACTCGCGCAGGGCTTTCACAGGAAAGTGCCTGCATGGCGAACGTAGAGAGGGAGCAGGGGAAGACTTGAAGAGCGATCAGGGCAGGATGCAAGGCCCGAGCAAAGATGTAAGAAAACCTGGTCTAATCACCTTGAGGATGAAGGTCATGTGGAAGAGGTCCAGCACCCAGACCCCAGACCTGCGAGTGAGATCATCTCGAATCGTTCACCTGTTCCTGCTTCCATTTGACTGCAGCTGCAGGAGTGGCTTAGGTTAGACATGGGGAAGACCACCCAGCTGACCCACAAAATCCTGAGAAATAATAAAAAAAGTCCTGGGTGGTTGTTATGATAAAGTGGTAGATAACTGATGCACAGAGTCCAAGTGAGAAGGACAAGAGTTCTTGTTTTCTTTGTTGAGAGCAGTTTTCCTTGTGCACCTCTCGCTGAGGGGGTTGACCTTTCAGGGTTTTGGCTTGATGTGAAGTTCTCAGTTTCAACATCTTGCCTTATCTGAGCCCAAGGTCTTACTTTGTTTCTCCATATGGTCATTAAAACTCATGACTTAATTTATTGAAACAGATACTCACATCCCCGCTCCAGAGTATAGCTAAAACTTCAGCATAATTGAGCTGCCTTGATGTTTTTTTAGATTTGGGAGATTATCTCTCTGACGTTCCTGTTCTCTCAGGAATGCATTTAAGAAGGCATGAGTACACTGAAGTCAGCATTTATAGGTTGTCTAGTCTGCCACTTTGTTTGATGTGGGAGTCTCCACCTGGCACTTTTGAGTCTTTCCTAGAAGTAGTATTGTTACTTTTTTCCTAACAAGTCATTAGACTGTCCTATCAGGGATTTGGAGGAGGAGCTTTAAACTTTACCGCGTTGTGGAAGGAGTGGATTGTAGGAGCGGGCTTCATTGCTTTGTTCCAGCTTTTAACGTGCTAGAACCATACAGGCATATCTGTAATATGACTCTATATGGCAACGAGTATTTGTATATGAGTGCTATTATATGTTAGAAAGAGTAGCAAACCAGTTTTGCTTAATAATAGTGTGATCCTAAAATGTGGCATGTAAATTAAATAATTTCAAAATTCACAGAAGCTAGAAGAATGTGTTCTTTAAGTGAATCTTACAGTGAACACATTTGTAAAATAAATAAGGGTTCCCTAATTTATAGATTTTGTAGTGCATTTTTTTAATGCCCTCATTAGTAGGCCTGAAATTGTTCAACAATAAATGTGAAGGATGGGGATGTTTGACAGGAAGAAATTCTAAAGTGATTTTTTTATTTTGAGTAACAAGAGACCCTGAGGTAGCACTTAGCCCAGAAATTGTTTACTTCTCACCAGTGATGGAAGGCGTAGTGGTCCCTTAGGTCACTTGCATACGAGGTGAGTTAAAACCAAGCGATGTTAGTATGGGCAGTTGAATAAACAGCTGGGAAGTTTATGAATCTGAACTTTGGGCAGTTTCAGATAGAGAAAATTCATCAGCTTTGCTGAAAGAAAGTGACCAATGCAGATAGAATGTGTTTCTTTATGGCCATAAAAGAGAACTAGCAAATTATACACACTGGACAATGAGAGAAAAGGGTCTGTAGAGAGCCAGATGGGCATGATTCCCTCGGCTGCCCTGGCTAACGCTTTTACCAGCGCCTCAGTGGAGAGGAGCTGATGGTGAACACGGGATGACTCTGTCTGGTGTGGGGCCTGTGTGTGCTGTGTCTATTCTCTCTTTGTTCCTGTGTTCTTTATAATACACTCCTGTAGGCGTGTTCAGTGTATTTTTAAGAGTCAACAAACCAATCAGTTAGTCAACCAACAAACAAAAACTGCCTGAATAGGATCAGCTCCTCTGGCTGACATCTGTGTTTATCCAGGTGGGCAGAACAGGTATGCAGTCCCCTTCAGGGAGGACTCTGCTTGGGCCTGTTTATCTTGTGTGCCATGTAGTTTTGCTTGGATCAGCAATGTGAGTATTTCTATAGCAAGCACTGTACGAGTGACTAGAGTACAAAGCACTTTTAACTGTGATAGGACTCTATTTTAGGCAGTACACCTTCTGTTTAAAAGCCTCCTCTAGACAACCACCACTTGACTGCCTGGTTTGAAAAGAGTGGCAGGCTTCTCTGAAGCAATCATCCCCTTGAAAGGGATAAGGAAAGATGAGCCTGGATATGGTTACTGCAGCTCAAAACATCTAAACAGACTCTCTCTGCAGTAAGCTCATTTCCCCTTTGGTTTCCTGGGTTATCCTCCTGGACAGACATCTAACAAGGCATGGAAAAGAGGGCCTTTTTTGACAGGGAGGATTTAAAGAAGGTAGCTTCATGCTCTCTCTCCTTCCTGGTGATTGACCAGCAATGAAAACCCCAGCAGTGGACAGGGTGCCTCCTATTCTAAGCAGTGAGCTCTTTCTGATCACAAACTACCCAGAAGTCATAGCTGACTCTTTCTCCCCTTCCTGGAAAACATGGTTTGTGGTAGTGAAGCGGCTTCCTGACAGAAATGAACGCCCGGAGGTATGTAGCGCGTATGCTAGAAGATGGACAATTACCTTTATAATATGACAGTTACTGTTAACATATAAACCTCACCATCTAAAGATGCATATTGATTGATTTTGCTTCCTTTTCATATTTAGCTGCCCCAAGCTATGGCTGTTTTCTATTTTAAGATCAAAATAAGCAAGAAAGACTTGGAGGCGGTAACAGATAAAAACCTAAAGGGTTTGATTTCGTACCTTATATGAGAGACATTTTCTGATAGGCAAAACAGCCATATTTCAGTTCACATTTGCTTTAGTTGCAGAAAAGATACAATGTTCCTGCCCTTTTGTGTTTTATGTGTGTGTAATTAAAATTTTCTTTAGTATTTCCTTTGAAGATTTGTGTATGTATTAATGCTATCAGAAATATATGTATGCATTTATATATTAAGGCCTCATGAGACTAGAAGAAAGAATGTAAGAAATTGTGTCTTTTAATTTACTATTTAACATATCATAACCTTAATGTGTTCCCACCTGCTAAGGAGTTCTTGGAAAAACAAAGCAGAAATGACGTAATATTCTACTTGATGACTGAAGAGAAAGTGATTAGTATGTGGTTTAAACTGTTTCTCACAGTGACAGTAATTTACTGTTTGGCTTTGAAGCACTGTGTATTGGTGATTTTCTCACTCCTGAACCAGGTGGCTTGTAGACCGAGACCCTTCAGTATTTTCCATATAAAGTCTGGAGTGGACATTTACTGTTTGTGTGTCCAAATCCCTTCCCCACCTTTTTTGGTCAGCACCTCCATTGTCATGCGATGGAAGCTGCCATCTTTTTGGCCACAGTGATGATCTAGGGGTGGACTTTGGATCTGTGCGGGGCCGAGATAGAATTGGTCTCAGTGGGGTGGTGAAGCTGTGGAATGTGGGGCCTGGAGCTGCAGGGGAGGCTCAGATTCCCTGCCACTGGCAAGGAGAAGCGGTGAGGTTGGCATCCAGAGACAGTCGAGACAAGAGAGGGGGGCAGTTAATGTGCTCCAGTTCCTGGTTCCAGCCTTACATCCTTCCCTTCACCCCCCAACGCACTACTGCAGACCCTTTCCTAAACTAGTTAGGATTAGGATTTTTTTTCATTTGCAACCTAAAGAGTCTGTAAAGGAAGGAAAGTCAGGCACATGTGTTATTTCATGGATTTTGGTTGACTTTGCTGGTTTTTCTTTTGGGAGGGTGGTTGGTTACACTCAACATTTCCCTTTAAATACCTTCCTCCAGTATTTTACTGCCCTAGAGTTTCTCCTTCCCTTGAGTCCAGCGTCTTCCCCTAGACTCCCCTCTCCTGTCAGCATTGGACAACAGTGGGTTTTCCTCCCTTCCACTCACTCAAACACTGAGACATGTCAACTGGGTGCTTTTCTCCAGGCATTTTCAGATGCTGAGGTGCAGGTGTGGGGTAGGTAAAAGGTGGATGTAGTCATGATTGGGGCTTAGAGTATGACGAAGTGAGTGAGGGTCAAGATAATTGGGCATGTGTGCAAGGGAGTGGTTACAATGATGCTCATGGAATACAAGCTAATGAAGCAGGGAAGTGAGGGCATGAGATAGGTTAGGGTTTTGGGAAAGGGGTAAAACAAATGGATTGAATACATCCATGTGAGGGAAGGTACCAGTTGTGTTATTGTTTAGCACCTGATTCTAGTATGCATTATGATCTTGGGAAAATTATTTAAATTTACTGATTTGTAAAATCAGAGGTTGTATTAAGGTAAAGTCTAAGATTTCTTTGTAGCCTTAACAATCTGCTGTTCTATGATCACGCACATATAAAAGTAGTACATATTATAGACACTAATGAGGAATAGATTCAGTTTTCTAAAAAAGATAATGGCAAACCTTTGCTAGAGTTTCTCATGACACCTTAAGGTTAATTAGCCACTTAATTATTTCCCTCACTTGTTGCATTCTTTTGGATGGCTGCCGCATAGATATGGATTTTTGGAATAGCTAATAAGAGATATAATAGAACATCTCTGGAATCACTGGAAATACGGGCTTGTGGACAGGAGTTCATGGTGGGAATGCTCAGTTTCTGCCTTGGTTCTAACTCTTTTGTTTTGTATAAGTCATATTTATTGCTTTTACTTTGGGTTATTGGAAGTTGTGAAAGACTCTGTGATTTGTGCTTCGCTTAAGTATTTGACCAACTCAGAGCTGCACACAGAAGATGTGGCAAAGAAGAGGTGTGGTTGTACTGTTTTCACTTGTCCCTCAGAGTCTGGACTAGATAACATTAGTCACGATGACATCTGAGAGGATGTGGAAGCTGATGAAACTTTCTGCCGTCCTGGTCAGAGACTTTTCATTTTAATTGAAAGGAAGCTTTTGACTCCCATCCATGCTGTTGCCCTTGCTGGCAATTACCACCACCACTGTCTCTGACTTTGACTATTGAAATTTCCTCAAATTTGTCTTCTTTCTTCCCTTGTCTCCTGCTACAGTTTATTCTGTATGTAGAAGCCAGGAGTGATCCTTTAAAATGTAATTCAGGCAGTTTTACTTCCCTCTTTGAAATCTTCCACTGACTTCTGATTGGATTTAGAATAATATCTAGACTCTTCATTTTTGTCTCCAGGATTTTTTAGGAACTGGCCCATGCTTTTCTCTCTAACCACATTGTGAAACCAATTTTCTCTTCATACACTGAGCTCCAGACACATTGGCCTTTTCCTGTTCCAAAAATATGTCGAATTCTTCTCTATCTCAGGATTTGGCACTAGTGGGTCCCTCTACTTGGAAAGCTCTTTTGGACCTGAATCTGTCTTTTTTGTTTACTTTTTGGTGTTCTGTCTTCCCTTGAACTAGATAGAAATATTTGATATGCACTTATCTATCTCATTGGCTGGTGTAGCTCCTGTGCCTAGGAGAGCATCAGGTGGGTGCTCAAGAAAGATTTTTTGGGTGGAAAAAAGAGGGACCTCACAAGTAGTTGGAGTAGAAGGTAGTTTGTCTAGGGTTAGTTGAGAGGGCATGAGGCTCGACAGCTCTACCGCAAATTATTGACATATGACTATTAAATCTTTACTTCTTTGAGTCTTGATTTATAGTGTTCAAGACTCCTCTCTTAAAGTGCAGATAACCTTGTGAGTTCATTTCGCAAATCAGTATCAATTCACATTTTGGTTCTTAGTGACCACCTAGAGAGAAATAGGATATGGAATGTACAAATGATAGTGTCAACAGTGGGGGAATTAAAAAACAGAGTCAAAAGGCAAAGGGCCAACTTACAGGAAAAATAGGGACAAAGAGATGAAGGATGGTAGAATTATATCAGAATTTTGCCCAGAGTGGGAACATTTTTGTTTCCCAATCTGCACGATAGTAGCATAGATGACAACTGGTACTTTATCTTTCCAAACATCAGAACTTTTTTAAAAAGCAGATTCTTGATAGGTTTTCATGGGTACAAATAAATTGAGGAAGAAGGGAAAGCTATGCATCCTCATTAAAAAAAAATAGGTGGAAGCAACTATTGTATAAGACAATGTATGCTGCTCAGCATGAGTATTTCAGGGAGAGATTTAGTGTCTTGTAATGTTGCAGTTACTATGGTGACAATGCATTTTTAATGGTACCATTAAATGGTAGTATAACTACTTGTTACTAAGGAGCGCTGAATAGTCACAGCTGTGATGTTTGGAGTTTATGTTTCTTTTTTCCAAGATGGTTTTTTAGTGACTTCAGAATAAAAGTGTTGTATTATAGAATGTGATTTTGGTATATAATATATGTACTTTTTAGAAATAAAAAAGACTTCGGAGAATTTTAATTCTCCTACCACATCTTACACACACACACACGTGAGCAAACACACACATATATGCTTACTTTATGGATGAAGATCTGGAGACAAAGATTAAATAGCGTTTCCCAGCTCATGTAGCTAGTGACAGAATTAAGATGAGAGCTCGGGTTTTCTGACCCCTAAAGACAGTTTCCTCCTACCACCTAATATGGTCCATAAACCCTTTAAAATTGTTTGTAAATGTGTGTGTGCATATGTTCATTTTTCTAGTGAGACTTCATCAGATTCTTGAGTTGGCGACCTCTCCCCAAATAAGTGATGAATTATGGCTCTTTCCCCATTTATATTATCAAAATATGATAAAAAATGGAAAAGTAAATGGTGTATTGAGAAAAATGTTTGTTACGGTATGATAAAAAAATTAATACCTGTAATTTACGAAGAGTATATATATGTCAAGCAAAGCATCAAGACCCAGTTAACATTAGAATGAAGGAAATGAATGCAAAATATGAAGTCAGGAGGTACAAATAGCTAATAGAAATGAAAATTATTCATCCTCATTGGTCATCAATGAAATGCAAGTTAAAAGAAAATTTTACCATTTTCACCCAACAAATTACTTCAGATAAAAAGCAACCACAATAATATTCTATGTAATGAAGAAGTGGTGGAATAAACAGATTTCTCTGATGTTACCAGGAATATAAGTTGGGGCAAAGGTTTTGGAAATCAAATTAATAAGAGTTAAGAGCTGAGTTTATTTTGGATATCACCTCAGTTGTTCTGACTTGGCAAAAATTTGTTGCCCTTATGAATGGTAGACACTGGAAAGACATCTTTTGAAAAAAAATCTTAACTAAAATGAAATAAAAGTAGACTTTTTATGTTTCATTTGAAAATTATTTATATAATCTGGGTCAGATGCTGGGGAAACACACATGAATAAGAAGTTGCCCCTGCCACTTGTAGTTTATGATCTACTAGGAAAGACAGGCATGTAATAACCATACTAAAACAGCTCATGAGTATCTTGTAATATGGCAACATGAATGAAGGAATGATAAAATTTTCTTGAGGAAGTAGAGTGGTGTGACATTTGATTCCAGTCTCAAGTGATGGCTCATGAGGTGGACAAAAGTAAAAGGACTTTCCTCATAAAGAGAAGGGGATGTGTTAGCATGGGGGTATGAAAGGGCAGTATTGTTTAGAGAACAGGTCCCTTCGATTTGGCTAGAAAGGTAGAGCAAGGCCAGCGGTTGAAAGACCTTTGTAAGATGCCTGGACCACATCTTGTAAATGAAAGGGATCATGAAAGTCATTGAAAAGAGTCATAGAAGTAAATGATCAAATTTGATCAGGTTATGAACATGTGAAGGAATAATGTCTACCACAATAACAGCAATAATGATTCAATAATGATATACTTTTTTTTTGGAAACAGTACTCAATATGGTAGAACTTTAAGAACTTTTAGGTTTTTTTTTTTTAACTTTAAGGTATATTTTGCACTGCATTATCCCACAGAGAATGTTTGATACTTTATATTGGGGATGCATTATTTGGACACACCATGGCATTAATGAGGCCAAAACTATAGTCTCCTTGTTTAGTTGGCAGAAAAAAATTTTGTTTTGTGGCTGCCAGATCAGTGAGGAAGTTTATAACTGCATCTGTTATTTTAAAAGGTCTTTGCATGGTAGAAGAGCTGGCTGCATCTGTACCAAATCTTAACTTTAAATTGGTCAAAGTGCAGTGGTTCTGTACACATATTTCCCTTCAGTGTCCCAATTTGAAGCCCAGTCGTGAACCTTATGATGAAATGGTTATCGGATCTTCTCAGAACACTCCGGCCACCTTTGGTTGTCCCAAGTATCATCTTTTTTTTTTTTTTTCCAATTGATGTACTGTCGGTTACAATGTGTCAATTTCTGATGAACAGCACAATGTCCCAGTTATGCATATACATATATAAATGTATATATATGTGGCTTTTCATATTCTTTTTCATTAAAGATTATTACAAGATATTGAACATAGTTCCCTGTGCTATACAGCAGAAACTTTTTTAAAATCTATTTTTATATACCAACTATCATTCTTGAACTTGTCTTCTTTTTAATAAAAGAGTCTAAGGCTGTTGTTTAGCTATTTTTATTTATTTTAAAAATTGAGGTAGAATTGACATATAATGATGTATTAGTTTTAGGTGTATAGCCCAATGAATTTGATATATGTAAACATTTTGAAATGATTACCACGATAAGTTTAGTTAACAGCCAGTACCACACATAGTTAAAGTTTTTTTTTCTTGTACTGAGAACTTTTAAGACCTCCTTCCTTAGTAAATTTCAGTTATACAGTGATACAATCAACTATAGTCACCATGCTGTACATTACATCGCTAGGACGTATTCATCTTATTACTAGATGTTTGTGTCATTTGACTACTTTTACCCATTTTGCCCACCTCGCACCCCTTGCCTCTGGTTGAATCTGTTCTCTGTATCTATGGTACCGATATCTATATATATTTTAGATTCTCCATATGAATGGTGTACATATTTATCTTTGTCTGACTTATTTTACTTAGTATAGTGCCCTCAGGGTCCATCCATGTTGTCTCAAATGGCAAGACTTCCTTCTTTTTTTATGCCTGAATATTATATATGTCACATTTTCTTTAATTGTTCATCTATGGATGGACATTTAGGTTGTTTCCATATCTGGGTGATTGTGAATAATGCTAGTGTGAACAATTGGGATGCAGATATCTTTTTGAGATAGTGATTTTGTTACCATTGGATAAAAACCAACAATTTTCCCCTCTTGTCCATGGTTTCACTCTCCGTGATTTCACTTACTCGTGGTCAATTGCGGTCTGAAAATATTAAATAAAAAATTCCAGAAATACATAATTCCAGAAATAAATAAAAAATTCCAGAAATAAATAAATAAATAAATAAGTAAGTTTTAAATTGTGTGCCATTCTGAGTAGTGTGATGAAATCTTGTGCCCTCCTCTATCCCTCCTGGGACGTGAATCATCCTTTCGTCCAGCACATCCCACCCTTCAGTCACTATGTAGCCATCTCTGTTATCAGATTGACTGTCACTGTATTGCAGTGCTCATCATCAAGTAACTCTTATTTCACTTAGTAAAGGCCCCAAAGTGCAAGAGTAGTGATGCTGGAAATTCAGATATGCCAAAGGGAAGATAGGTGTAACGTGCTTCCTTTAAGTGAAAAGGTGAAAGTTCTTGACTTAGTAAGGAAAGAAAAAAATTGTATACTGAGTTTGCTTAAATCTATGGTAAGAATGAATCTTCTATCCATGAAACTGTGAAGAAAGAAAAGAAATTTGTGTTAGTTTTGTTGTCATACTTCAAATTGCAAAAGTTGTGGCCATAGTGCATTAAGTGCTTAGTCAAGATGGAAAAGGCATTAAGTTTGTAAAATAAAATATTTTGAGGGAGAGACCACATTCACATAACTTATACTGTGAACAGTATATTGTTATAATGGCTCCATTTTATTATTAGTTATTGTTGATCTGTTGCTGTGATTAACTTATAAATTAAACTTTATCATAGGTATGTATGTGTAGGAATAAACATACTATGTATAGGATTTGGTGCCATCTGTGGTTTTAGGTGTCCACTGGGAGTCTTGGAAATTATCCCCCATGGATAAGGTGGGACTACTGAATCAATTTAGTTTATGTTTAAGATACGTAGCTCCAAACAAGAAGGTTTAGTTTTGGCTCCTGGATACCAGTGGTGATTATATATAAATATTATTTACATACTTCTTCATATCCATCTTTCTCCTCTCTGCTGAGTGGTGGGAAAACAATTGCATGCTGTTCTTCACCTTGTTTAAGGCGATAATATTGACCAGTGGAAAAGGAGTAGATTGAAATGTGGAAGGAACAGTCTAATTTCAACTTCAGTTTATTCACTCTTTGATCTTCAGCCAAGAATCACTTAATCTCACTGTACTTCATTTTCGCTGTATTTTTTATTTCTTAGTCATATGCTAGCCAAAGTAAGTTGTCTGAGACTTTCTCTTTTAGAGAAATCTTGAAATAAAGGAAGAGTTTAGGAAAGAATTTGAAAAATATTTGTGGAAGATAGGATAGATTGCAAGGAAGATATTGAGGAATGAAATTCAGGGAGTCTCCATGAGAGGTAGAGATGTGTAAGAAAATCCAAGGACTAAGAGAATATGAGCTTGGTTTTGTTGAAGAGAATTAGGGGGATGATATAAAATAACAACAAAAAAGAATAAATGTCAGATAGGAAAGGGCTTTAAAATATCTGATGTAGAAGACTCTGGAGAATGAGACAAAGAAGTAATTCAGTGAAGTAGAAAATAGGCCAGGGTAAATCACAAGCTATAGACTTATTTACTTTGAATCTGAGAAAATAGCTTAGGGCTATTTACCAAAAAACACCCTTGTAAAATTACACGTAGATACCACTTTATTTCATAAACTATACTCTACTTTTGTTTTGAGATTTTCAACATTAGAGCAGAACTGTTTGTTCAGAGTTTAATTTTTTTAAACAGACTTTACATTTTAAGGCAGTTTTAGGCTTACAGAAAACTGCAGAAATTACAGAGAATTCCCATGTATCTTTTATTCTGCAGTAGACAGTTCCCTTGTTATTTACAACTTGTTTTAGTACATTTGTTATAATTAATGAGCCAATATTGATTATTATTAACTGAAGACTAGTTTATGTAAGAATTCAGTCTTTGTGTTGTACATTATGTGGATTTTGATGAATGTAAAATGTCATATATCTGCCATTACAGTGTCATAAAGAGTAATTTCACTGCCCTAAAAATCCCCTGTGATCCCTCTGTCAATCCCCTTCTTTCTCCCTCCTTATCTCCCTCCTCCCCTGTCAACCATAGATCATTTTACCTTCTCCCTAGTTTTGCCTTTTCTAGAATGTCATATAGTCAGAATCATCAATCTAAAGCCTTTTCAGATTGGCCTCTTTAACCTAGCAATACGCGTTCCAGTTTCCTCCATGTCTTTTTGTGGTTTGATAGCTAATTTCTTTTTAAGCTGAGTAAATTTCACTGTAAGGAGATACCAGAGTTTCCTTATCTATCACTTATTTGAGAACATATTTTTTGCTTCCAAATTTCAGAAATTATGGGTTAAGCTTCTATAAACATTTGTGGGTAGGTTTTTTTGTTAGTATAAGTTTTCAGCTCATTTAAGTAAATATTAAGTGGTGCAATTACTGAATCATATGATAAAGATATGTTTAGTTTTGTAACAAACTGCCAACTGTCTTCCAAAGTGGCTGTATCATTTTGCATTCCCATCAGCAACAAATGAGAGTTGCTATTACTCCACACCCTCATCAGCATTTGGTAGTGTCAAAGTTTGGATTTAGCCATTCTATAAATATTTACTGATATCTCATTGTTGTTTTAATTCGCAATTCCCTAATGACACATGATGTTGAGCATTTTTTCATTTGCTTGTTTGCCATCTGTGTATCTTCTTTGGTAAGATATCACTTCAGATCTTTTGCCAATTTAAAAATTAGGCAAAGTTGTCTTATTGTTGAGTTTTATAAGTTCTTGAATATTTTGAATACAAGTCCTTTATCAGATACCTATTTTGTAAATATTTTCTTCCAGTTTATGCCTTGTCTTTTTAGTATCTTAACAGTGGCTTTTGCAGAAAAGTTTTAAATTTCAATGAAGTTCAGTTTATCAGTTTTTTTTCTTCTATTGATTGTGCCTTTGTCATTGTAGCAAAAAATCCATTACCCAAGTCAAGGTAACTACTTTTTTCCTATGATATCTTCTAGAAGTTCTAAAGTTTTGCATTTACATTGTGGATTTGATCCATTTTGAGCTAATTTTTGTGAAATTGTAAGGTATGTGTCTAGATTTGTTTTTTTTGCATCAAACTGTCTAGTTGTTCTAGCATCATTTGTTGAAAAGACATCCTTTCTTGATTGAATTTCCCTTGCTTCTTTGTCAAAGATCAGTTGACTATATTCTTGTGGGTCTATATCTGGACTCTGTATTTTGTTCTATTGATTTTTTTCTTTTCTTTTCTTTTTTCTTTTTTTGGCCAATAACACTGTTTTGATCACTGTAGCTTTATAGTAAGATTTGAAGTTGCATAGTATCAGTCCTCCAACTTTTTTCTTCTTCAGTATTGTGTTGGCTATTCTGGGTCTTTTACCTTTCTGTGTAAACTTCAAAATCAGTTTGTTGATGTCCAGCTTGTCTGAAGAGACAAGGCAAGCATCAGAACTGGACTCAAATATGGCAGAGATTTTGTAACTATTAGGCGTGGAATTTAAAATAACTATGATTAGTATTCTAAGAGCTCTAATGGAAAAAATGGACAACATGCAGGAATAGATGCATAATATGAGCAGAGAAATAGAAACTCTAGGAAAGATAAATAAGAAGCATTAGAAGTAAGAAACACCATAACAGAAATGAAGAATGCCTTTGATGGGCTCATCAGTAGACTGAACATGGCCAACTCAGTGAGGCTGAACATATATTAGCAGAAATGTCCCCAAATAAAAGCAAAGAGAAAAGAATGAAAAAAAAGGGTACAGAATATCCAAGAACTAGGAGACAATTATGAAATGCATAACATGCGTAATAAGAATTGCAGAAGGAAAAGAAGGAGAGGAACAGAAGAAAGATTTGAAATAATTATAATTGAGAATTTTCTAAAATTTATGACAGACCTCAAACCACAGATCCTGAAAGCTCAGAGAGTACCAAGCAGTGTAAATACCAAAAAAAAAAAATGACACCTGGGTGTGTCATATTTAATATGCAGAAAATCAAAGACAAAGAAAACTTCTTGAAAGAAGCCAGAGTGGAGAAAATGCATTATTTGTAGAGGAGCAATGATCGTAATTATGTCAGACTTTTCTTTACAAACCATGCAAGCAAGAAGATAGTGAAGTGAAATATATTAAGCATTGAAAGAAAAACCTCATCAACCTAGAATTCTGCATCCTGCAAAATTATCCTTCCAAAGTGAGCGAGATATAGAGACTATAAGATAAACAAAAGTTGAGGGAACTTGTTGCCAGTAAACCTGCTATATATAAGACATGTTAAAAATTCTTCAGAAAGAGGGGAAATGAAATAGGTTAGAGAGTTAGATCTACAGGCAGAAAGGAGGTATAAGAGAAGGAATAAATGAAGGTAAAATAAAATCCTTTATTTCTCTTATTCTTAATTAATATAACAAATAGTTTATTCAAACTAATAATAGCAACATATTGGGTGATAATATCTTATGGATAAGTAAAATGAACAAAAGCAATAGTATTAAGGTCACTTGGGAGGAACAGGGAACATGCACTAGTCATGAAGTGGTGTAGTGTTATTTGTCTTAGATTGGTTGAAAATGTATATTGCAAAGTCTAGGGCAACCACTAAAAACTTTTAAAAAAGAAATATAAATATATGTATGTTTATGTATGACTGAAACAGAAATTGGCCCAGCATTGTAAACTGAATATACTTCAATAAAAAAAGAATGCCAAAAAATGTATATAATTGGTATGCTAAGAGAGAATAGAAAATGGAATCATATAAAACGTTCAATTGAAACAAAGAAAACAAAACAAAACAAAAGAATGAAAGAACCAAGAAGAAGGGTAATGAATAGAAAATAGTTGCAAATATAGTGGATACTACTACAGATAGATCAAGAATCTTCTTAAATGTGAATGGTCTAAATTCATCAGTTAAAAGACAAAGTAGATTAAAAAACAAGACCCAATTGTTTGTTGTCTACAAAAAGCTCACTTTAAATATAAGGACACAGATAGATTAAAATTAAACAAATGGAGAAAGATATACCGTGCTACCACTAATATATTGAAACTGGAGTAGCTATAGTAATTTTAGGCAAAGCAGGCTTTAGAACAATGAAGATTATCGGGGATAAAGAGGGACATTACATATGGTAAAGAAGACATTACATATGGCTAAGAAGAAATAAGAATCCTTATTATGTATATTTCTTATGTTTGTTCAGAGATTTTTATATATGCTTTACGTTTTGTTAAAGGCTGATCAATATAGTAGAATTAGCATGGGAATCAGAAAACTTGGGTTTTAATCTGGGCTCTGCCAGCAAGTATTAAGTGACTTACGAGCAAGCACCTTATTTATTTGGATCTCAGTTTTCTCATGTTTAAAATAATTGATTTAGAAAATTCCTTCTAGCTTTAACATTCTGTGATTCTAATATCAAGATTCTATTTGGGTATGTTTTACTGAAATAAACTGCAATAAATATAACCCAGGCACTGGCTCCAGAGCTCACTAAAATACTTCAAGTAGAGTTAAATATATTTTTGCTTCATTTTTAGTGTTCAGGCTTGAAATGTAAAGAACAGGAAGGGGGCTGTGGTACGCAGGATTCTAAGATGACTCTCAAGATTTCTGCCCTCTGTTGTATATGCCCTGGATCGTCCCCTTCTTTTGAATTCAGGCAGGATCTGTGAGTATGATGAGCTATCACACCTGTGGTTATACTTATAGAGTAAAATGAATTTTACCGATATAAATTAAAGTCCCTAATCATTGACTTTGAGTGAATCAAGAGGAAGATCGTGCTGGTTGTCCTTGATCTAATCGGCCAAGACCTTAAAAGGGGCAGTAAATAGCTACAGATTTTTCTGCTGGCCTCAGAAAAGACATAACCCCCTATGAGTTATCCAGCTGCAAGGGAACTAACTCTGCCACATAAGCAGGGAAGAGGACCCCGGGCTTCAGAGGAGGCTGCAGTTCCAGCTGACATCATGACTGCAGCCTTGTGAGCCCTTGAGCAGAAGACCCAGTTACGCAGTGACTGGACTTCTGACCCACAGAATCTGTGAGGTAATAAGTGTGTATTGTTTCAAGCTGCTGAGTTTGTCACACACCAGTAGAAGATTAATACAAGAACATACTCTACATGGGTTTTAAAAGTGCTCTGGGCACTTTTTTCAGAATGTTTGTGAAGTCATCCATACCTTCATAGCTTCCTTTTCTCTCCTCTCACCTTGTAAACTTAATAAAAGAGTGATTTACACTAGTTACTACTAAAGGACTACCTCCATTTACGACTCAACCCACTGCATGCCCCTGGACTTTTTCTTTTAAAATCGCTTATATTCTTGTAATTGTTAAAATCAATAAGCATTTTCAGTCCTTTTAAAAAGAATGCCTATTTTCCGCTACATTTGACAGCTGAATCACATCTAGCACTGATATTTTCCCTGGGTTTTAGAGTCATCTCCAGCTGTCTGTTAGACGTCTCCACTAGGATGTCCAACAGGCCCTTTAAACTTTACATCTGCATTAGTTTCCTAGGGCTGCAAAGTACCACAAACTGGGTGGCTTAAAACAACAGATATGTATTGTCTCATAGCCCTGGAGGCTAGAAGTTTGAGATCACCTGTTAACAGGGCTACACTCCCTTCTAGACTCTGAGTAGTCTTCTTCACTTCTTCCTTGTCATTCTTCCTTGCCTCTTCATAGATTCTGGTGGCAGTGGAAATCTTTGGCATTCCTTGCCGTACAGCTGTATCACCCAAATCTCTGCCTCCACTGTTACATGATGTTCTTCCTGTCTTCTTCATATCATGGTCCCTGTGTGTGTATGTGTGTTCAGAGTTCCCCTTTTATAAGGACCAGTCATATTGGATTGGAGACCACTCTCATGACTTTATCTTAACCTGGTTAAATCTGAAAAGACTTTGCTTCCAAATAAGGTCACATTTTTTGATTCTGGGAGTTAGGACTTCAACATATTATTTTGGGAGGGAGACACAATTCATCCCATAACAACAGCCCCAGTAAAACTAATTATCTTCTCTCACCCCTCCTTTTCTTCCATATGCTTTTAGACTTATCCTTTGAGGAGGGGCTTCAATGTAGTGGATAAACATGAGGACTCTGAAATCAGACACTAACCTTAGGGAAATTAATGTAATTTCTCTAAGCTCGAGTTCATATAAATTGGGAAACTAATAGTTTAAAATAAAAAAATTTTTAATTTAAATGTATTTATTTATTTGAAAATTAAATTATATGTGAGATATAGCCTATTAGTTTCAGATATACAACATAATGATTTGATATTTACATAAATTGTGAAATGATCATAAATTCTAGTCAACATCTGTTACCATACATAGTTACAAAATGTTTTTTCTTGTGATGAGAACTTTTAAGATTTACTTTTTAAAGCAGCTTTCAAATATACAATACAGTGTTATTAACTGTAGTCACCATGTTATACATTACATCCCAATGACCTATTTATTTTGTAACTGGAAGTTTGTATCTTTTGACTGCCTTCACTAATTTTGCCCATTACCTCAAACCCTGCCTCTGGCAACCACCAATCTGTTCTCTGTATCTATGAACTTTTTTCCCTTTAGATTCCACATATAAATGATATCATGCAATTTTTATCTTTCTTTGTCTGCTTATTTCACTTGGCATAATGTCCTCAAGTTCCATCTGTGTTGCTGCAAATGGCAGGATTTCCTTCCTTTTCACAGCCAAATAATATTCCATCCTGTATATATCCCATATATATCCCATATTTTCTTTATCCACTTATCCATTGATGGATACTTAAGTTTCTTCCATGGCTTGACTACGATAAATAATGCTACAGTGAACAAGGAGTTGCAAGTATCTTTTTGATATAGTAATTTTGTTTCTTTTGGATAAATACCCAGAATTGTTGGCTAATATAGTAGATCTATCTTTAATTTTTTGTGGAACCTACATACTGTTTTCCACAGTGGTTGTACCAATTTGTATTCTCACCAGCAGTGCATGCAGGTTCCCTTTTCTCACATCCTCACTAACACTTGTTATTTCTTGTCTTTTTGATGATAGTTGTTCTAACAGATGTGAAGTGATAGATAGCTCATGGTGCTTTTGATTTATAGTTTCTCTGACAAGTAATGATATTAATGATGTTGAGCATCTTTTCTTTGCAAAAATACCTATTCAGGTCCTCTGCCCATCCATTAATTAGTTTTTGTTTGTTTGTTTGCTATTGAGTTGTATGAATTCATTATGTGTTTTGGATATTAACCCTTTATCAGACATATGATTTGCAGTATTTTCTCCCATTCCATAGATTGCCTTTTCATTTTATTTATGGTTTCTTTTGTGGTGCAGAATTTTTAGTTTGATGTAGTCCCACTTGTTTATCTAGGCTTTTATTACCTTTACTTTTAGTGTCAAATACAAAAAAATCATTGCCAAGACCATTGCCAAGAAACTTATGACCTATTTTTTTTTCTAGTTTTATAGTTTCAAGTCTTATGTTCAAGTCCTTAATTCATTTCGAGTTGATTTTTGTGTTTGGTATAAGATGGTGGTCCAGTTTCAGTCTTTTGTCTGTGGCTATCCAGTTTTCCCAACACTATTTATTGAATAGACCATCCTTTTCCCATTGTGTATTCTTGGCTCCTTTGACCGTATATGTATGGATTTATTTCTGGGCTCTCAATTCTGTTTCTGTGTGTCTGTTTTATATGCCAGTACCATAATGTTTTGATTACTATAGCTTTGTAATGTAGTTTGAAATCAGGAAGAATGATGCCTCCAGTTTTGTTTTTCTTTCTCAAGATTGCTTTGGCCATGCCAGGTCTTTTGTGGGTCCATACAAATTTTAAGATTGCTTGTTCTGTTTCTGTGAAAAATGCCATTGGAAGTTTGATAGGGATTGCACTGAATCTGTAGACTGCTTTGGGTGGTATGGACATTTTAACAGTATTAATTATTCTAATTCCATGCTTATTTTTCTGCTTATTTTTGTCTTCTTCAGTTCTTTCATAAATGTTTTAGAGTTTTGAGTGTGCAGGTCTTTCACCTAATAGTTTTTTTTTGTGAAAATTAAATGAGATATCTGTGCTTTGAACACTGTATATGTAGCACTCAATGAATGTCAGCTCTTGCTATAGTTGCTGTTATAATTTATTGTTACTCTGTCAGTTAATGGCACTAAATCTAGGGTTGTTTATAAAGAGATCAGTAACCTGATTATATCAATACACAGATGTCAACAGTAATTCATCTCATATATTCCTTTGGTTGCATGAGCCCCTTGAAAGGGATGTAAAATGCTGATGATTCGGGATGTAACTTAAAGGCTATGATCACATATATGGAGGAGGAGAAAATGTTGACTGTTCAAAGAAGAATATCTTAATATCTGTAAGGAAGATGTACAAAGTACTGTATGTTTATTTTCTAGGTAGTAATAATAGCAAGTGACAATAGCAGCACAGTTCACTTTGTTTAGTGCATGGCGATGTGGCAAGTACTGTGAAGGATGGATATCAGAGATCTTGTCTTTATTTTAATAGTTTTTATTTTGGTCAAAGCCCTTATTTCCAAACAACAGGATCTGACTAACAGATTTTAGAAGAATGATTTGATGGTTCACAAATCGCCAGAATTGGAGAAGCTGACTTGGAGTCTCTGCCACAGAGCTGGTTCAGCAAAGCCATGTCTGCCTGTCCCCTTTCCCCACCTTCCACCCCCACCCCCATGCAATTGCACTTCCAACAGCAATGACTGGGGAAGGTGGATGCCACCAGTACCACCCCTGCCCTTGGAGCTCCAGGATTTTGGACGTGCTACAAACCCCCTCTATCACCAGAGAGAATTTTTTTTTCAATTCCTGCTTTGCATCAGTGACACCCATTTCAAGGCTTGAGACAGGTTCTCCTCAGATTAGTGACAGCTGTCAGTTTACTTTGAAGTGTAGTCCAAATACTAGCAGCATCAGCAGCAGTTGAGAACTTGCTAAAATTGCAAATTATGTGATGGCTCTATCCCACTTAGTCAGAATCTCCGGGGGTGTTTTAACAAGCTTTCTTGGTTTGGACGTCCTTAACGTAGTGGACTAGGTCTACTAAAATCTGAGCAGCACTTGTCCTGGTAGCATATTCATACCTACAAGGAGGCTGGGAAACAAAGTTGCAGGCGTTCTCAGCTTTTTTTTTTCAGCTGGAGGTGGCTCAGTCTCGCCTCAAGATTGACAAGGTGGGGGAGTCCCACGACATAAGAAGAAGGTTCAACTATCTAGTAGCCAAAGTGACTGACACTTGTCCAGGACAGTTGCTGTTCTTGGAGTGTTGTGGCTGGGCTTCCTGCAGGCTGTAATGATTAACCACTGGAGTTTAATCTGCTTTGTTAAGGGGTATCTCAGAGTTAACATCCTACCCCACCCCGAGATGATTGCCCTGTTTTGATTCTCCTCTTCAGTGACT